>NW_027473608.1:0-208572 GCF_050947335.1 Megachile rotundata | reverse complement strand
GAGTATAGTAATTGTCGTTCTATCGATCATATCTGCATAATATGGTTAATAATATGAGTTACATTGATAATAGTGAGTGTAATAAGTTTAGTAAATGTCGTTCTATCGATCATATAAGCATAATATAGCTAATAATATGAGTTACATTGATAATAATAAGAGTAATAAGTATAGTAATTGTCGTCCTATCGATCATATAAGCATAATATGGCTAATAATATGAGTTAGATTGATAATAATAAGAGTAATGAGTATAGTAATTGTCGTTCTATCGATCATATCTGCATAATATGGTTAATAATATGAGTTAGATTGATAATAGTGAGTGTAATAAGTTTAGTAAATGCCGTTCTATCGATCATATAAGCATAATATGACTAATAATATGAGTTAGATTGATAATAATAACAGTAATGAGTATAGTAATTGTCGTCCTATAGATCATTTAAGCATAATATGGCTAATAATATGAGTTAGATTGATAATAATAACAGTAATGAGTATAGTAATTGTCGTCCTATCGATCATATAAGCAGAATATGGCTAATAATATGAGTTAGATTGATAATAGTAAGAGTAATGAGTAGAGCAATTGTCGTACTATCGATCATATAAGCATAATGTGGCTAATAATATGAGTTAGATTGATAATAATAAGAGTAATGAGTCTAGTAATTGTCGTTCTATCGATCATATCTGCATAATATGGTTAATAATATGAGTTAGATTGATAATAGTGAGTGTAATAAGTATAGTTATTGTCGCTCTATCGATCATATAAGCGTAATATGGCTAATAATATGAGTTAGATTGATAATAATAAGAGTAACATGTATAGTAATTGTCGTTCTATCGATCATATAAGCATAATATGGCTAATAATATGAGTTAGATTGATAATAGTGAGTGTAATAAGTTTAGTAAATGTCGTTCTATCGATCATATAAGCATAATATAGCTAATAATATGAGTTACATTGATAATAATAAGAGTAATAAGTATAGTAATTGTCGTCCTATCGATCATATAAGCAGAATATGGCTAATAATATGAGTTAGATTGATAATAATAAGAGTAATGAGTATAGTAATTGTCGTTCTATCGATCATATCTGCATAATATGGTTAATAATATGTGTTAGATTGATAATAGTGAGTGTAATAAGTATAGTTATTGTCGCTCTATCTATCATATAAGCGTAATATGGCTAATAATATGAGTTAGATTGATAATAATAAGATTAATGAGTATAGTAATTGTCGTTCTATCGATCATATCTGCATAATATGGTTAATAATATGAGTTAGATTGATAATAGTGAGTGTAATAAGTATAGTCATTGTCGCTCTACCGATCATATAAGCATAATATGACTAATAATATGAGTTAGATAGATAATAATAAGAGTAATGAGTATAGTTATTGTCGTTCTATCGATGATATGTGCATAATATGGTTAATAATATGAGTTAGATTGATAATAGTGAGTGTAATAAGTATAGTAATTGTCGTTCTATCGGTCATATGACCATAATATGGCTAATAATATGAGTTAGAATGATAATAATAAGAGTAATAAGTATAGTAATTGACGTTCTATCGATCATATAAGCATAATGTGGCTAATAATATGAGTTAGATTGATAATAATAAGAGTAATGAGTATAGTAATTGTCGTTCTGTCGATCATATCTGCATAATATGGTTAATAATATGAGTTAGATTGATAATAGTGAGTGTAATAAGTATAGTCATTGTCGCTCTATCGATCATATAAGCATAATATGGCTAATAATATGAGTTAGATAGATAATAATAAGAGTAATGAGTATAGTTATTGTCGTTCTATCGATCATATCTGCATAATATGGTTAATAATATGAGTTAGATTGATAATAGTGAGTGTAATAAGTATAGTAATTGTCGTTCTATCGGTCATATGACCATAATATGGCTAATAATATGAGTTAGAATGATAATAATAAGAGTAATAGGTATAGTAATTGACGTTCTATCGATCATGTAAGCATAATGTGGCTAATAATATGAGTTAGATTGATAATAATAAGAGTAATGAGTATAGTAATTGTCGTTCTATCGATCATATCTGCATAATATGGTTAATAATATGAGTTAGATTGATAATAGTGAGTGTAATAAGTATAGTAATTGCCGCTCTATCGATCATATAAGCATAATATGGCTAATAATATGAGTTACGTTGATAATAATAAGAATAATGAGTCTAGTAATTGTCGTTCTATCGATCATATCTGCATAATATGGTTAATAATATCAGTTAGATTGATAATAATAACAGTAATGAGTATAGTAATTGTCGTCCTATCGATCATATAAGCATAATATGGCTAATAATATGAGTTAGATTGATAATAATAAGAGTAATGAGTATAGTAATTGTCGTTCTATCAATCATATCTGCATAATATGGTTAATAATATGAGTTAGATTGATAATAGTGAGTGTAATAAGTTTAGTAAATGTCGTTCTATCGATCATATAAGCATAATATAGCTAATAATATTAGTTACATTGAAAATAATAAGAGTAATGAGTATAGTAATTGTCGTTATATCGATCATATAAGCATAATATGACTAATAATATGAGTTAGATTGATAATAATAACAGTAATGAGTATAGTAATTGTCGTCCTATCGATCATATAAGCATAATATGGCTAATAATATGAGTTAGATTGATAATAATAAGAGTAATATGTGTAGTAATTATCGTTCTATCCGTCATATAAGCATAATATGCCTAATAATATGAGTTAGATTGATAATAATAAGAATAATGAGTCTAGTAATTGTCGTTCTATCGATCATATCTGCATAATATGGTTAATAATATGAGTTAGATTGATAATAATAAGAGTAATGAGTATAGTAATTGTCGTTCTATCGATCATATCTGCATAATATGGTTAATAATATGAGTTACATTGATAATAGTGAGTGTAATAAGTTTAGTAAATGTCGTTCTATCGATCATATAAGCATAATATAGCTAATAATATGAGTTACATTGATAATAATAAGAGTAATAAGTATAGTAATTGTCGTCCTATCGATCATATAAGCATAATATGGCTAATAATATGAGTTAGATTGATAATAATAAGAGTAATGAGTATAGTAATTGTCGTTCTATCGATCATATCTGCATAATATGGTTAATAATATGAGTTAGATTGATAATAGTGAGTGTAATAAGTTTAGTAAATGCCGTTCTATCGATCATATAAGCATAATATAGCTAATAATATGAGTTACATTGATAATAATAAGAGTAATGAGTATAGTAATTGTCGTTATATCGATCATATAAGCATAATATGACTAATAATATGAGTTAGATTGATAATAATAACAGTAATGAGTATAGTAATTGTCGTCCTATAGATCATTTAAGCATAATATGGCTAATAATATGAGTTAGATTGATAATAATAACAGTAATGAGTATAGTAATTGTCGTCCTATCGATCATATAAGCAGAATATGGCTAATAATATGAGTTAGATTGATAATAATAAGAGTAATATGTGTAGTAATTATCGTTCTATCCGTCATATAAGCATAATATGCCTAATAATATGAGTTAGATTGATAATAATAAGAATAATGAGTCTAGTAATTGTCGTTCTATCGATCATATCTGCATAATATGGTTAATAATATGAGTTAGATTGATAATAATAAGAGTAATGAGTATAGTAATTGTCGTTCTATCGATCATATCTGCATAATATGGTTAATAATATGAGTTACATTGATAATAGTGAGTGTAATAAGTTTAGTAAATGTCGTTCTATCGATCATATAAGCATAATATAGCTAATAATATGAGTTACATTGATAATAATAAGAGTAATAAGTATAGTAATTGTCGTCCTATCGATCATATAAGCATAATATGGCTAATAATATGAGTTAGATTGATAATAATAAGAGTAATGAGTATAGTAATTGTCGTTCTATCGATCATATCTGCATAATATGGTTAATAATATGAGTTAGATTGATAATAGTGAGTGTAATAAGTTTAGTAAATGCCGTTCTATCGATCATATAAGCATAATATAGCTAATAATATGAGTTACATTGATAATAATAAGAGTAATGAGTATAGTAATTGTCGTTATATCGATCATATAAGCATAATATGACTAATAATATGAGTTAGATTGATAATAATAACAGTAATGAGTATAGTAATTGTCGTCCTATAGATCATTTAAGCATAATATGGCTAATAATATGAGTTAGATTGATAATAATAACAGTAATGAGTATAGTAATTGTCGTCCTATCGATCATATAAGCAGAATATGGCTAATAATATGAGTTAGATTGATAATAGTAAGAGTAATGAGTAGAGCAATTGTCGTACTATCGATCATATAAGCATAATGTGGCTAATAATATGAGTTAGATTGATAATAATAAGAGTAATGAGTCTAGTAATTGTCGTTCTATCGATCATATCTGCATAATATGGTTAATAATATGAGTTAGATTGATAATAGTGAGTGTAATAAGTATAGTTATTGTCGCTCTATCGATCATATAAGCGTAATATGGCTAATAATATGAGTTAGATTGATAATAATAAGAGTAACATGTATAGTAATTGTCGTTCTATCGATCATATAAGCATAATATGGCTAATAATATGAGTTAGATTGATAATAGTGAGTGTAATAAGTTTAGTAAATGTCGTTCTATCGATCATATAAGCATAATATAGCTAATAATATGAGTTACATTGATAATAATAAGAGTAATAAGTATAGTAATTGTCGTCCTATCGATCATATAAGCAGAATATGGCTAATAATATGAGTTAGATTGATAATAATAAGAGTAATGAGTATAGTAATTGTCGTTCTATCGATCATATCTGCATAATATGGTTAATAATATGAGTTAGATTGATAATAGTGAGTGTAATAAGTATAGTTATTGTCGCTCTATCGATCATATAAGCGTAATATGGCTAATAATATGAGTTAGATTGATAATAATAAGATTAATGAGTATAGTAATTGTCGTTCTATCGATCATATCTGCATAATATGGTTAATAATATGAGTTAGATTGATAATAGTGAGTGTAATAAGTATAGTCATTGTCGCTCTACCGATCATATAAGCATAATATGACTAATAATATGAGTTAGATAGATAATAATAAGAGTAATGAGTATAGTTATTGTCGTTCTATCGATGATATCTGCATAATATGGTTAATAATATGAGTTAGATTGATAATAGTGAGTGTAATAAGTATAGTAATTGTCGTTCTATCGGTCATATGACCATAATATGGCTAATAATATGAGTTAGAATGATAATAATAAGAGTAATAAGTATAGTAATTGACGTTCTATCGATCATATAAGCATAATGTGGCTAATAATATGAGTTAGATTGATAATAATAAGAGTAATGAGTATAGTAATTGTCGTTCTGTCGATCATATCTGCATAATATGGTTAATAATATGAGTTAGATTGATAATAGTGAGTGTAATAAGTATAGTCATTGTCGCTCTATCGATCATATAAGCATAATATGGCTAATAATATGAGTTAGATAGATAATAATAAGAGTAATGAGTATAGTTATTGTCGTTCTATCGATCATATCTGCATAATATGGTTAATAATATGAGTTAGATTGATAATAGTGAGTGTAATAAGTATAGTAATTGTCGTTCTATCGGTCATATGACCATAATATGGCTAATAATATGAGTTAGAATGATAATAATAAGAGTAATAGGTATAGTAATTGACGTTCTATCGATCATGTAAGCATAATGTGGCTAATAATATGAGTTAGATTGATAATAATAAGAGTAATGAGTATAGTAATTGTCGTTCTATCGATCATATCTGCATAATATGGTTAATAATATGAGTTAGATTGATAATAGTGAGTGTAATAAGTATAGTAATTGTCGCTCTATCGATCATATAAGCATAATATGGCTAATAATATGAGTTACGTTGATAATAATAAGAATAATGAGTCTAGTAATTGTCGTTCTATCGATCATATCTGCATAATATGGTTAATAATATCAGTTAGATTGATAATAATAACAGTAATGAGTATAGTAATTGTCGTCCTATCGATCATATAAGCATAATATGGCTAATAATATGAGTTAGATTGATAATAATAAGAGTAATGAGTATAGTAATTGTCGTTCTATCAATCATATCTGCATAATATGGTTAATAATATGAGTTAGATTGATAATAGTGAGTGTAATAAGTTTAGTAAATGTCGTTCTATCGATCATATAAGCATAATATAGCTAATAATATTAGTTACATTGATAATAATAAGAATAATGAGTCTAGTAATTGTCGTTCTATCGATCATATCTGCATAATATGGTTAATAATATGAGTTAGATTGATAATAATAAGAGTAATGAGTACAGTAATTGTCGTTCTATCGATCATATCTGCATAATATGGTTAATAATATGAGTTACATTGATAATAGTGAGTGTAATAAGTTTAGTAAATGTCGTTCTATCGATCATATAAGCATAATATAGCTAATAATATGAGTTACATTGATAATAATAAGAGTAATAAGTATAGTAATTGTCGTTCTATCGATCATATCTGCATAATATGGTTAATAATATGAGTTAGATTGATAATAGTGAGTGTAATAAGTATAGTTATTGTCGCTCTATCGATCATATAAGCGTAATATGGCTAATAATATGAGTTAGATTGATAATAGTGAGAGTAACATGTATAGTAATTGTCGTTCTATCGATCATATAAGCATAATATGGCTAATAATATGAGTTAGATTGATAATAGTGAGTGTAATAAGTATAGTAATTGTCGTTCTATCGATCATATAAGCAGAATATGGCTAATAATATGAGTTAGATTGATAATAGTAAGAGTAATGAGTATAGCAATTGTCGTACTATCGATCATATAAGCATAATGTGGCTAATAATATGAGTTAGATTGATAATAATAAGATTAATGAGTATAGTAATTGTCGTTCTATCGATCATATCTGCATAATATGGTTAATAATATGAGTTAGATTGATAATAGTGAGTGTAATAAGTATAGTCATTGTCGCTCTACCGATCATATAAGCATAATATGACTAATAATATGAGTTAGATAGATAATAATAAGAGTAATGAGTATAGTTATTGTCGTTCTATCGATGATATCTGCATAATATGGTTAATAATATGAGTTAGATTGATAATAGTGAGTGTAATAAGTATAGTAATTGTCGTTCTATCGGTCATATGACCATAATATGGCTAATAATATGAGTTAGAATGATAATAATAAGAGTAATAAGTATAGTAATTGACGTTCTATCGATCATATAAGCATAATGTGGCTAATAATATGAGTTAGATTGATAATAATAAGAGTAATGAGTATAGTAATTGTCGTTCTGTCGATCATATCTGCATAATATGGTTAATAATATGAGTTAGATTGATAATAGTGAGTGTAATAAGTATAGTCATTGTCGCTCTATCGATCATATAAGCATAATATGGCTAATAATATGAGTTAGATAGATAATAATAAGAGTAATGAGTATAGTTATTGTCGTTCTATCGATCATATCTGCATAATATGGTTAATAATATGAGTTAGATTGATAATAGTGAGTGTAAGAAGTATAGTAATTGTCGTTCTATCGGTCATATGACCATAATATGGCTAATAATATGAGTTAGAATGATAATAATAAGAGTAATAGGTATAGTAATTGACGTTCTGTCGATCATGTAAGCATAATGTGGCTAATAATATGAGTTAGATTGATAATAATAAGAGTAATGAGTGTAGTAATTGTCGTTCTATCGATCATATCTGCATAATATGGTTAATAATATGAGTTAGATTGATAATAGTGAGTGTAATAAGTATAGTAATTGTCGCTCTATCGATCATATAAGCATAATATGGCTAATAATATGAGTTACGTTGATAATAATAAGAGTAATGAGTATAGTAATTGCCGTTCTATCGATCATATAAGCATAATATGGCTAATAATATGAGTTAGATTGATAATAATAACAGTAATGAGTATAGTAATTGTCGTCCTATCGATCATATAAGCATAATATGGCTAATAATATGAGTTAGATTGATAATAATAAGAGTAATATGTATAGTAATTGTCGTTCTATCGATCATATAAGCATAATATGGCTAATAATATGAGAGAGATTGATAATAGTGAGTGTAATAAGTATAGTAATTGTCGTTCTATCGATCATATAAGCATAATATGGCTAATAATATGAGTTAGATTGATAATAGTGAGTGTAATAAGTTTAGTAAATGTCGTTCTATCGATCATATAAGCATAATATAGCTAATAATATGAGTTACATTGATAATAATAAGAGTAATAAGTATAGTAATTGTCGTTCTATCGATCATATCTGCATAATATGGTTAATAATATGAGTTAGATTGATAATAGTGAGTGTAATAAGTATAGTTATTGTCGCTCTATCGATCATATAAGTGTAATATGGCTAATAATATGAGTTAGATTGATAATAATAAGAGTAACATGTATAGTAATTGTCGTTCTATCGATCATATAAGCATAATATGGCTAATAATATGAGTTAGATTGATAATAGTGAGTGTAATAAGTATAGTAATTGTCGTTCTATCGATCATATATGCAGAATATGGCTAATAATATGAGTTAGATTGATAATAGTAAGAGTAATGAGTATAGCAATTGTCGTACTATCGATCATATAAGCATAATGTGGCTAATAATATGAGTTAGATTGATAATAATAAGATTAATGAGTATAGTAATTGTCGTTCTATCGATCATATCTGCATAATATGGTTAATAATATGAGTAAGATTGATAATAGTGAGTGTAATAAGTATAGTCATTGTCGCTCTATCGATCATATAAGCATAATATGGCTAATAATATGAGTTAGATTGATAATAATAACAGTAATGAGTATAGTAATTGTCGTTCTATCGATCTTATAAGCATTATATGGCTAATAATATGAGTGAGATTGATAAAAGTGAGTGTAATAAGTGTAGTAAATGTCGTTCTATCGATCATATACGCATAATATAGCTAATAATATGAGTTACATTGATAATAATAAGAGTAATGAGTATAGTAATTGTCGTTATATCGATCATATAAGCATAATATGACTAATAATATGAGTTAGATTGATAATAATAACAGTAATGAGTATAGTAATTGTCGTCCTATCGATCGTATAAGCAGAATATGGCTAATAATATGAGTTAGATTGATAATAATAAGAGTAATGAGTATAGTAATTGTCGTTCTATCGATCATATCTGCATAATATGGTTAATAATATGAGTTACATTGATAATAGTGAGTGTAATAAGTTTAGTAAATGTCGTTCTATCGATCATATAAGCATAATATAGCTAATAATATGAGTTACATTGATAATAATAAGAGTAATAAGTATAGTAATTGTCGTCCTATCGATCATATAAGCATAATATGGCTAATAATATGAGTTAGATTGATAATAATAAGAGTAATGAGTATAGTAATTGTCGTTCTATCGATCGTATCTGCATAATATGGTTAATAATATGAGTTAGATTGATAATAGTGAGTGTAATAGGTTTTGTAAATGTCGTTCTATCGATCATATAAGCATAATATAGCTAATAATATGAGTTACATTGATAATAATAAGAGTAATGAGTATAGTAATTGTCGTTATATCGATCATATAAGCATAATATGACTAATAATATGAGTTAGATTGATAATAATAACAGTAATGAGTATAGTAATTGTCGTCCTATCGATCATATAAGCAGAATATGGCTAATAATATGAGTTAGATTGATAATAATAAGAGTAATGAGTATAGTAATTGTCGTTCTATCGATCATATCTGCATAATATGGTTAATAATATGAGTTACATTGATAATAGTGAGTGTAATAAGTTTAGTAAATGTCGTTCTATCGGTCATATAACCATAATATGGCTAATAATATGAGTTAGATTGATAATAATAAGAGTAATGAGTATAGTAATTGTCGTTCTATCGATCATATATGCAGAATATGGCTAATAATATGAGTTAGATTGATAATAGTAAGAGTAATGAGTATAGCAATTGTCGTACTATCGATCATATAAGCATAATGTGGCTAATAATATGAGTTAGATTGATAATAATAAGATTAATGAGTATAGTAATTGTCGTTCTATCGATCATATCTGCATAATATGGTTAATAATATGAGTAAGATTGATAATAGTGAGTGTAATAAGTATAGTCATTGTCGCTCTATCGATCATATAAGCATAATATGGCTAATAATATGAGTTAGATTGATAATAATAACAGTAATGAGTATAGTAATTGTCGTCCTATCGATCATATAAGCATAATATGGCTAATAATATGAGTTAGATTGATAATAATAAGAGTAATATGTATAGTAATTGTCGTTCTATCGATCATATAAGCATAATATGGCTAATAATATGAGAGAGATTGATAATAGTGAGTGTAATAAGTATAGTAATTGTCGTTCTATTGATCATATAAGCATAATATGGCTAATAATATGAGTTAGATTGATAATAGTGAGTGTAATAAGTTTAGTAAATGTCGTTCTATCGATCATATAAGCATAATATAGCTAATAATATGAGTTACATTGATAATAATAAGAGTAATAAGTATAGTAATTGTCGTTCTATCGATCATATTTGCATAATATGGTTAATAATATGAGTTAGATTGATAATAGTGAGTGTAATAAGTATAGTTATTGTCGCTCTATCGATCATATAAGCGTAATATGGCTAATAATATGAGTTAGATTGATAATAATAAGAGTAACATGTATAGTAATTGTCGTTCTATCGATCATATAAGCATAATATGGCTAATACTATGAGTTAGATTGATAATAGTGAGTGTAATAAGTATAGTAATTGTCGTTCTATCGATCATATAAGCAGAATATGGCTAATAATATGAGTTAGATTGATAATAGTAAGAGTAATGAGTATAGCAATTGTCGTACTATCGATCATATAAGCATAATGTGGCTAATAATATGAGTTAGATTGATAATAATAAGATTAATGAGTATAGTAATTGTCATTCTATCGATCATATCTGCATAATATGGTTAATAATATGAGTTAGATTGATAATAGTGAGTGTCATAAGTATAGTCATTGTCGCTCTATCGATCATATAAGCATAATATGGCTAATAATATGAGTTAGATTGATAATAATAACAGTAATGAGTATAGTAATTGTCGTCCTATCGATCATATAAGCATAATATGCCTAATAATATGAGTTAGATTGATAATAATAAGAGTAATATGTATAGTAATTGTCGTTCTATCGATGATATAAGCATAATATGGCTAATAATATGAGAGAGATTGATAATAGTGAGTGTAATAAGTATAGTAATTGTCGTTCTATCGATCATATAAGCATAATATGGCTAATAATATGAGTTAGATTGATAATAGTGAGTGTAATAAGTTTAGTAAATGTCGTTCTATCGATCATATAAGCATAATATAGCTAATAATATGAGTTACATTGATAATAATAAGAGTAATAAGTATAGTAATTGTCGTTCTATCGATCATATCTGCATAATATGGTTAATAATATGAGTTAGATTGATAATAGTGAGTGTAATAAGTATAGTTATTGTCGCTCTATCGATCATATCTGCATAATATGGTTAATAATATGAGTTACATTGATAATAGTGAGTGTAATAAGTTTAGTAAATGTCGTTCTATCGATCATATAAGCATAATATAGCTAATAATATGAGTTACATTGATAATAATAAGAGTAATAAGTATAGTAATTGTCGTTCTATCGATCTTATAAGCATTATATGGCTAATAATATGAGTGAGATTGATAAAAGTGAGTGTAATAAGTGTAGTAAATGTCGTTCTATCGATCATATACGCATAATATAGCTAATAATATGAGTTACATTGATAATAATAAGAGTAATGAGTATAGTAATTGTCGTTATATCGATCATATAAGCATAATATGACTAATAATATGAGTTAGATTGATAATAATAACAGTAATGAGTATAGTAATTGTCGTCCTATCGATCGTATAAGCAGAATATGGCTAATAATATGAGTTAGATTGATAATAATAAGAGTAATGAGTATAGTAATTGTCGTTCTATCGATCATATCTGCATAATATGGTTAATAATATGAGTTACATTGATAATAGTGAGTGTAATAAGTTTAGTAAATGTCGTTCTATCGATCATATAAGCATAATATAGCTAATAATATGAGTTACATTGATAATAATAAGAGTAATAAGTATAGTAATTGTCGTCCTATCGATCATATAAGCATAATATGGCTAATAATATGAGTTAGATTGATAATAATAAGAGTAATGAGTATAGTAATTGTCGTTCTATCGATCATATCTGCATAATATGGTTAATAATATGAGTTAGATTGATAATAGTGAGTGTAATAGGTTTTGTAAATGTCGTTCTATCGATCATATAAGCATAATATAGCTAATAATATGAGTTACATTGATAATAATAAGAGTAATGAGTATAGTAATTGTCGTTATATCGATCATATAAGCATAATATGACTAATAATATGAGTTAGATTGATAATAATAACAGTAATGAGTATAGTAATTGTCGTCCTATCGATCATATAAGCAGAATATGGCTAATAATATGAGTTATATTGATAATAATAAGAGTAATGAGTATAGTAATTGTCGTTCTATCGATCATATCTGCATAATATGGTTAATAATATGAGTTACATTGATAATAGTGAGTGTAATAAGTTTAGTAAATGTCGTTCTATCGGTCATATAACCATAATATGGCTAATAATATGAGTTAGATTGATAATAATAAGAGTAATGAGTATAGTAATTGTCGTTCTATCGATCATATCTGCATAATATGGTTAATAGTATGAGTTAGATTGATAATAATAAGAGTAATGAGTATAGTAATTGTCGTTCTATCGATCATATCTGCATAATATGGTTAATAATATGAGTTACATTGATAATAGTGAGTGTAATAAGTTTAGTAAATGTCGTTCTATCGATCATATAAGCATAATATAGCTAATAATATGAGTTACATTGATAATAATAAGAGTAATAAGTATAGCAATTGTCGTTCTATCGATCTTATAAGCATTATATGGCTAATAATATGAGTGAGATTGATAAAAGTGAGTGTAATAAGTGTAGTAAATGTCGTTCTATCGATCATATAAGCATAATATAGCTAATAATATGAGTTAGATTGATAATAATAAGAGTAATGAGTATAGTAATTGTCGTTCTATCGATCATATAAGCATAATATGGCTAATAATATGAGTTAGATTGATAATAGTGAGTGTAATAAGTTTAGTAAATGTCGTTCTATCGATCATATAAGCATAATATAGCTAATAATATGAGTTACATTGATAATAATAAGAGTAATAAGTATAGTAATTGTCGTTCTATCAATCATATAAGCATAATATGGCTAATAATATGAGTTAGATTGATAAAAGTGAGTGTAATAAGTTTAGTAAATGTCGTTCTATCGATCATATAAGCATAATATAGCTAATAATATGAGTTACATTGATAATAATAAGAGTAATGAGTATAGTAATTGTCGTTATATCGATCATATAAGCATAATATGACTAATAATATGAGTTAGATTGATAATAATAACAGTAATGAGTATAGTAATTGTCGTCCTATCGATCATATAAGCATAATATGGCTAATAATATGAGTTAGATTGATAATAATAAGAGTAATATGTGTAGTAATTATCGTTCTATCCATCATATAAGCATAATATGCCTAATAATATGAGTTAGATTGATAATAATAAGAATAATGAGTCTAGTAATTGTCGTTCTATCGATCATATCTGCATAATATGGTTAATAATATGAGTTAGATTGATAATAATAAGAGTAATGAGTATAGTAATTGTCGTTCTATCGATCATATCTGCATAATATGGTTAATAATATGAGTTACATTGATAATAGTGAGTGTAATAAGTTTAGTAAATGTCGTTCTATCGATCATATAAGCATAATATAGCTAATAATATGAGTTACATTGATAATAATAAGAGTAATAAGTATAGTAATTGTCGTTCTATCGATCTTATAAGCATAATATGGCTAATAATATGAGTTAGATTGATAATAATAACAGTAATGAGTATAGCAATTGCCGTCCTATCGATCATATAAGCATAATATGGCTAATAATATGAGTTAGATTGATAATAATAAGGGTAATATGTATAGTAATTATCGTTCTATCGATCATATAAGCATAATATGGCTAATAATATGAGTTAGATTGATAATAATAACAGTAATGAGTATAGTAATTGTCGTCCTATCGATCATATAAGCATAATAAGGCTAATAATATGAGTTAGATTGATAATAATAAGAGTAATATGTATAGTAATTATCGTTCTATCGATCATATAAGCATAATATGGCTAATAATATGAGTTAGATTGATAATAATAACAGTAATGAGTATAGTAATTGTCGTCCTATCGATCATATAAGCAGAATATGGCTAATAATATGAGTTAGATTGATAATAGTAAGAGTAATGAGTAGAGCAATTGTCGTACTATCGATCATATAAGCATAATGTGGCTAATAATATGAGTTAGATTGATAATAATAAGAGTAATGAGTCTAGTAATTGTCGTTCTATCGATCATATCTGCATAATATGGTTAATAATATGAGTTAGATTGATAATAGTGAGTGTAATAAGTATAGTTATTGTCGCTCTATCGATCATATAAGCGTAATATGGCTAATAATATGAGTTAGATTGATAATAATAAGAGTAACATGTATAGTAATTGTCGTTCTATCGATCATATAAGCATAATATGGCTAATAATATGAGTTAGATTGATAATAGTGAGTGTAATAAGTTTAGTAAATGTCGTTCTATCGATCATATAAGCATAATATAGCTAATAATATGAGTTACATTGATAATAATAAGAGTAATAAGTATAGTAATTGTCGTTCTATCGATCATATCTGCATAATATGGTTAATAATATGAGTTAGATTGATAATAGTGAGTGTAATAAGTATAGTTATTGTCGCTCTATCGATCATATAAGCGTAATATGGCTAATAATATGAGTTAGATTGATAATAATAAGATTAATGAGTATAGTAATTGTCGTTCTATCGATCATATCTGCATAATATGGTTAATAATATGAGTTAGATTGATAATAGTGAGTGTAATAAGTATAGTCATTGTCGCTCTACCGATCATATAAGCATAATATGACTAATAATATGAGTTAGATAGATAATAATAAGAGTAATGAGTATAGTTATTGTCGTTCTATCGATGATATCTGCATAATATGGTTAATAATGTGAGTTAGATTGATAATAGTGAGTGTAATAAGTATAGTAATTGTCGTTCTATCGGTCATATGACCATAATATGGCTAATAATATGAGTTAGAATGATAATAATAAGAGTAATAAGTATAGTAATTGACGTTCTATCGATCATATAAGCATAATGTGGCTAATAATATGAGTTAGATTGATAATAATAAGAGTAATGAGTATAGTAATTGTCGTTCTGTCGATCATATCTGCATAATATGGTTAATAATATGAGTTAGATTGATAATAGTGAGTGTAATAAGTATAGTCATTGTCGCTCTATCGATCATATAAGCATAATATGGCTAATAATATGAGTTAGATAGATAATAATAAGAGTAATGAGTATAGTTATTGTCGTTCTATCGATCATATCTGCATAATATGGTTAATAATATGAGTTAGATTGATAATAGTGAGTGTAATAAGTATAGTAATTGTCGTTCTATCGGTCATATGACCATAATATGGCTAATAATATGAGTTAGAATGATAATAATAAGAGTAATAGGTATAGTAATTGACGTTCTATCGATCATGTAAGCATAATGTGGCTAATAATATGAGTTAGATTGATAATAATAAGAGTAATGAGTATAGTAATTGTCGTTCTATCGATCATATCTGCATAATATGGTTAATAATATGAGTTAGATTGATAATAGTGAGTGTAATAAGTATAGTTATTGTCGCTCTATCGATCATATAAGCGTAATATGGCTAATAATATGAGTTAGATTGATAATAATAAGAGTAACATGTATAGTAATTGTCGTTCTATCGATCATATAAGCATAATATGGCTAATAATATGAGTTAGATTGATAATAGTGAGTGTAATAAGTTTATTAAATTTCGTTCTATCGATCATATAAGCATAATATAGCTAATAATATGAGTTACATTGATAATAATAAGAGTAATGAGTATAGTAATTGTCGTTATATCGATCATATAAGCATAATATGACTAATAATATGAGTTAGATTGATAATAATAACAGTAATGAGTATAGTAATTGTCGTCCTATCGATCATATAAGCATAATATGGCTAATAATATGAGTTAGATTGATAATAATAAGAGTAATATGTGTAGTAATTATCGTTCTATCCATCATATAAGCATAATATGCCTAATAATATGAGTTAGATTGATAATAATAAGAATAATGAGTCTAGTAATTGTCGTTCTATCGATCATATCTGCATAATATGGTTAATAATATGAGTTAGATTGATAATAATAAGAGTAATGAGTATAGTAATTGTCGTTCTATCGATCATATCTGCATAATATGGTTAATAATATGAGTTACATTGATAATAGTGAGTGTAATAAGTTTAGTAAATGTCGTTCTATCGATCATATAAGCATAATATAGCTAATAATATGAGTTACATTGATAATAATAAGAGTAATAAGTATAGTAATTGTCGTTCTATCGATCTTATAAGCATAATATGGCTAATAATATGAGTTAGATTGATAATAATAACAGTAATGAGTATAGCAATTGCCGTCCTATCGATCATATAAGCATAATATGGCTAATAATATGAGTTAGATTGATAATAATAAGGGTAATATGTATAGTAATTATCGTTCTATCGATCATATAAGCATAATATGGCTAATAATATGAGTTAGATTGATAATAATAACAGTAATGAGTATAGTAATTGTCGTCCTATCGATCATATAAGCATAATAAGGCTAATAATATGAGTTAGATTGATAATAATAAGAGTAATATGTATAGTAATTATCGTTCTATCGATCATATAAGCATAATATGGCTAATAATATGAGTTAGATTCATAATAATAACAGTAATGAGTATAGTAATTGTCGTCCTATCGATCATATAAGCAGAATATGGCTAATAATATGAGTTAGATTGATAATAGTAAGAGTAATGAGTAGAGCAATTGTCGTACTATCGATCATATAAGCATAATGTGGCTAATAATATGAGTTAGATTGATAATAATAAGAGTAATGAGTCTAGTAATTGTCGTTCTATCGATCATATCTGCATAATATGGTTAATAATATGAGTTAGATTGATAATAGTGAGTGTAATAAGTATAGTTATTGTCGCTCTATCGATCATATAAGCGTAATATGGCTAATAATATGAGTTAGATTGATAATAATAAGAGTAACATGTATAGTAATTGTCGTTCTATCGATCATATAAGCATAATATGGCTAATAATATGAGTTAGATTGATAATAGTGAGTGTAATAAGTTTAGTAAATGTCGTTCTATCGATCATATAAGCATAATATAGCTAATAATATGAGTTACATTGATAATAATAAGAGTAATAAGTATAGTAATTGTCGTTCTATCGATCATATCTGCATAATATGGTTAATAATATGAGTTAGATTGATAATAGTGAGTGTAATAAGTATAGTTATTGTCGCTCTATCGATCATATAAGCGTAATATGGCTAATAATATGAGTTAGATTGATAATAATAAGATTAATGAGTATAGTAATTGTCGATCTATCGATCATATCTGCATAATATGGTTAATAATATGAGTTAGATTGATAATAGTGAGTGTAATAAGTATAGTCATTGTCGCTCTACCGATCATATAAGCATAATATGACTAATAATATGAGTTAGATAGATAATAATAAGAGTAATGAGTATAGTTATTGTCGTTCTATCGATGATATCTGCATAATATGGTTAATAATGTGAGTTAGATTGATAATAGTGAGTGTAATAAGTATAGTAATTGTCGTTCTATCGGTCATATGACCATAATATGGCTAATAATATGAGTTAGAATGATAATAATAAGAGTAATAAGTATAGTAATTGACGTTCTATCGATCATATAAGCATAATGTGGCTAATAATATGAGTTAGATTGATAATAATAAGAGTAATGAGTATAGTAATTGTCGTTCTGTCGATCATATCTGCATAATATGGTTAATAATATGAGTTAGATTGATAATAGTGAGTGTAATAAGTATAGTCATTGTCGCTCTATCGATCATATAAGCATAATATGGCTAATAATATGAGTTAGATAGATAATAATAAGAGTAATGAGTATAGTTATTGTCGTTCTATCGATCATATCTGCATAATATGGTTAATAATATGAGTTAGATTGATAATAGTGAGTGTAATAAGTATAGTAATTGTCGTTCTATCGGTCATATGACCATAATATGGCTAATAATATGAGTTAGAATGATAATAATAAGAGTAATAGGTATAGTAATTGACGTTCTATCGATCATGTAAGCATAATGTGGCTAATAATATGAGTTAGATTGATAATAATAAGAGTAATGAGTATAGTAATTGTCGTTCTATCGATCATATCTGCATAATATGGTTAATAATATGAGTTAGATTGATAATAGTGAGTGTAATAAGTATAGTAATTGTCGCTCTATCGATCATATAAGCATAATATGGCTAATAATATGAGTTACGTTGATAATAATAAGAATAATGAGTCTAGTAATTGTCGTTCTATCGATCATATCTGCATAATATGGTTAATAATATGAGTTAGATTGATAATAATAACAGTAATGAGTATAGTAATTGTCGTCCTATCGATCATATAAGCATAATATGGCTAATAATATGAGTTAGATTGATAATAATAAGAGTAATGAGTATAGTAATTGTCGTTCTATCAATCATATCTGCATAATATGGTTAATAATATGAGTTAGATTGATAATAGTGAGTGTAATAAGTTTAGTAAATGTCGTTCTATCGATCATATAAGCATAATATAGCTAATAATATTAGTTACATTGATAATAATAAGAGTAATGAGTATAGTAATTGTCGTTATATCGATCATATAAGCATAATATGACTAATAATATGAGTTAGATTGATAATAATAACAGTAATGAGTATAGTAATTGTCGTCCTATCGATCATATAAGCATAATATGGCTAATAATATGAGTTAGATTGATAATAATAAGAGTAATATGTGTAGTAATTATCGTTCTATCCGTCATATAAGCATAATATGCCTAATAATATGAGTTAGATTGATAATAATAAGAATAATGAGTCTAGTAATTGTCGTTCTATCGATCATATCTGCATAATATGGTTAATAATATGAGTTAGATTGATAATAATAAGAGTAATGAGTATAGTAATTGTCGTTCTATCGATCATATCTGCATAATATGGTTAATAATATGAGTTACATTGATAATAGTGAGTGTAATAAGTTTAGTAAATGTCGTTCTATCGATCATATAAGCATAATATAGCTAATAATATGAGTTTCATTGATAATAATAAGAGTAATAAGTATAGTAATTGTCGTCCTATCGATCATATAAGCATAATATGGCTAATAATATGAGTTAGATTGATAATAATAAGAGTAATGAGTATAGTAATTGTCGTTCTATCGATCATATCGGCATAATATGGTTAATAATATGAGTTAGATTGATAATAGTGAGTGTAATAAGTTTAGTAAATGCCGTTCTATCGATCATATAAGCATAATATAGCTAATAATATGAGTTACATTGATAATAATAAGAGTAATGAGTATAGTAATTGTCGTTATATCGATCATATAAGCATAATATGACTAATAATATGAGTTAGATTGATAATAATAACAGTAATGAGTATAGTAATTGTCGTCCTATAGATCATTTAAGCATAATATGGCTAATAATATGAGTTAGATTGATAATAATAAGAGTAATGAGTATAGTAATTGTCGTTCTATCGATCATATCTGCATAATATGGTTAATAATATGAGTTAGATTGATAATAGTGAGTGTAATAAGTATAGTAATTGTCGCTCTATCGATCATATCTGCATAATATGGTTAATAATATGAGTTAGATTGATAATAATAAGAGTAATGAGTATAGTAATTGTCGTCCTATCGATCATATAAGCATAATGTGGCTAATAATATGAGTTAGATTGATAATAATAAGATTAATGAGTATAGGAATTGTCGTTCTATCGATCATATCTGCATAATATGGTTAATAATATGAGTTAGATTGATAATAGTGAGTGTCATAAGTATAGTCATTGTCGCTCTATCGATCATATAAGCATAATATGGCTAATAATATGAGTTAGATTGATAATAATAACAGTAATGAGTATAGTAATTGTCGTCCTATCGATCATATAAGCATAATATGGCTAATAATATGAGTTAGATTGATAATAATAAGAGTAATATGTATAGTAATTGTCGTTCTATCGATCATATAAGCATAATATGGCTAATAATATGAGAGAGATTGATAATAGTGAGTGTAATACGTATAGTAATTGTCGTTCTATCGATCATATAAGCATAATATGGCTAATAATATGAGTTAGATTGATAATAATAAGAGTAATATGTATAGTAATTGTCGTCCTATCGATCATATAAGCATAATATGGCTAATAATATGAGTTAGATTGATAATAATAAGAGTAATATGTATAGTAATTGTCGTTCTATCGATCATATAAGCATAATATGGCTAATAATATGAGAGAGATTGATAATAGTGAGTGTAATAAGTATAGTAATTGTCGTTCTATCGATCATATAAGCATAATATGGCTAATAATATGAGTTAGATTGATAATAATAAGAGTAACATGTATAGTAATTGTCGTTCTATCGATCATATAAGCATAATATGGCTAATAATATGAGTTAGATTGATAATAGTGAGTGTAATATGTATAGTTATTGTCGCTCTATCGATCATATAAGCGTAATGTGGCTAATAATATGAGTTATGTTGATAATAATGAGAGTAACATGTATAGTAATTGTCGTTCTATCGATCATATAAGCATAATATGGCTAATAATATGAGTTAGATTGATAATAGTGAGTGTAATAAGTATAGTAATTGTCGTTCTATCGATCATATAAGCAGAATATGGCTAATAATATGAGTTAGATTGATAATAGTAAGAGTAATGAGTATAGCAATTGTCGTACTATTGATCATATAAGCATAATGTGGCTAATAATATGAGTTAGATTGATAATAATAAGATTAATGAGTATAGTAATTGTCGTTCTATCGATCATATCTGCATAATATGGTTAATAATATGAGTTAGATTGATAATAGTGAGTGTAATAAGTATAGTCATTGTCGCTCTATCGATCATATAAGCATAATATGTCTAATAATATGAGTTAGATAGATAATAATAAGAGTAATGAGTATAGTTATTGTCGTTCTATCGATCATATCTGCATAATATGGTTAATAATATGAGTTAGATTGATAATAGTGAGTGTAATAAGTATAGTAATTGTCGTTCTATCGATCATATAAGCAGAATATGGCTAATAATATGAGTTAGATTGATAATAGTAAGAGTAATGAGTATAGCAATTGTCGTACTATCGATCATATAAGCATAATGTGGCTAATAATATGAGTTAGATTGATAATAATAAGATTAATGAGTATAGTAATTGTCGTTCTATCGATCATATCTGCATAATATGGTTAATAATATGAGTTAGATTGATAATAGTGAGTGTAATAAGTATAGTCATTGTCGCTCTATCGATCATATAAGCATAATATGACTAATAATATGAGTTAGATAGATAATAATAAGAGTAATGAGTATAGTTATTGTCGTTCTATCGATCATATCTGCATAATATGGTTAATAATATGAGTTAGATTGATAATAGTGAGTGTAATAAGTATAGTAATTGTCGTTCTATCGGTCATATGACCATAATATGGCTAATAATATGAGTTAGAATGATAATAATAAGAGTAATAAGTATAGTAATTGACGTTCTATCGATCATATAAGCATAATGTGGCTAATAATATGAGTTAGATTGATAATAATAAAAGTAATGAGTATAGTAATTGTCGTTCTGTCGATCATATCTGCATAATATGGTTAATAATATGAGTTAGATTGATAATAGTGAGTGTAATAAGTATAGTAATTGTCGCTCTATCGATCATATAAGCATAATATGGCTAATAATATGAGTTAGATAGATAATATTAAGAGTAATGAGTATAGTTATTGTCGTTCTATCGATCATATCTGCATAATATGGTTAATAATATGAGTTAGATTGATAATAGTGAGTGTAATAAGTATAGTAATTGTCGTTCTATCGGTCATATGACCATAATATGGCTAATAATATGAGTTAGATTGATAATAATAAGAGTAATGAGTATAGTAATTGTCGTTCTATCGATCATATCTGCATAATATGTTTAATAATATGAGTTAGATTGATAATAGTGAGTGTAATAAGTATAGTAATTGTCGCTCTATCGATCATATAAGCATAATATGGCTAATAATATGAGTTACGTTGATAATAATAAGAGTAATGAGTATAGTAATTGTCGTTCTATCGATCATATAAGCATAATATGGCTAATAATATGAGTTAGATTGATAATAATAACAGTAATGAGTATAGTAATTGTCGTCCTATCGATCATATAAGCATAATATGGCTAATAATATGAGTTAGATTGATAATAATAAGAGTAATATGTATAGTAATTGTCGTTCTATCGATCATATAAGCATAATATGGCTAATAATATGAGAGAGATTGATAATAGTGAGTGTAATAAGTATAGTAATTGTCGTTCTATCGATCATATAAGCAGAATATGGCTAATAATATGAGTTAGATTGATAATAGTAAGAGTAATGAGTATAGCAATTGTCGTACTATCGATCATATAAGCATAATGTGGCTAATAATATGAGTTAGATTGATAATAATAAGAGTAATGAGTATAGTAATTGTCGTTCTATCGATCATATCTGCATAATATGGTTAATAATGTGAGTTAGATTGATAATAGTGAGTGTAATAAGTATAGTAATTGTCGTTCTATCGGTCATATGACCATAATATGGCTAATAATATGAGTTAGAATGATAATAATAAGAGTAATAAGTATAGTAATTGTCGTTCTATCGATCATATAAGCATAATATGGCTAATAATATGAGTTAGATAGATAATAATAAGAGTAATGAGTATAGTTATTGTCGTTCTATCGATCATATCTGCATAATATGGTTAATAATATGAGTTAGATTGATAATAGTGAGTGTAATAAGTATAGTAATTGTCGTTCTATCGGTCATATGACCATATATGGCTAATAATATGAGTTAGATTGATAATAATAACAGTAATGAGTATAGTAATTGTCGTCCTATCGATCATATAAGCATAATATGGCTAATAATATGAGTTAGATTGATAATAATAAGAGTAATATGTGTAGTAATTATCGTTCTATCCGTCATATAAGCATAATATGCCTAATAATATGAGTTAGATTGATAATAATAAGAAAAATGAGTCTAGTAATTGTCGTTCTATCGATCATATCTGCATAATATGGTTAATAATATGAGTTAGATTGATAATAATAAGAGTAATGAGTATAGTAATTGTCGTTCTATCGATCATATCTGCATAATATGGTTAATAATATGAGTTACATTGATAATAGTGAGTGTAATAAGTTTAGTAAATGTCGTTCTATCGATCATATAAGCATAATATAGCTAATAATATGAGTTTCATTGATAATAATAAGAGTAATAAGTATAGTAATTGTCGTCCTATCGATCATATAAGCATAATATGGCTAATAATATGAGTTAGATTGATAATAATAAGAGTAATGAGTATAGTAATTGTCGTTCTAATCGATCATATCTGCATAATATGGTTAATAATATGAGTTAGATTGATAATAGTGAGTGTAATAAGTTTAGTAAATGCCGTTTCTATCGATCATATAAGCATAATATAGCTAATAATATGAGTTACATTGATAATAATAAGAGTAATGAGTATAGTAATTGTCGTTATATCGATCATATAAGCATAATATGACTAACAATATGAGTTAGATTGATAATAATAACAGTAATGAGTATAGTAATTGTCGTCCTATAGATCATTTAAGCATAATATGGCTAATAATATGAGTTAGATTGATAATAGTGAGTGTAATAAGTATAGTAATTGTCGTTCTATCGATCATATGACCATAATATGGCTAATAATATGAGTTAGAATGATAATAATAAGAGTAATAGGTATAGTAATTGACGTTCTATCGATCATGTAAGCATAATGTGGCTAATAATATGAGTTAGATTGATAATAATAAGAGTAATGAGTATAGTAATTGTCGTTCTATCGATCATATCTGCATAATATGGTTAATAATATGAGTTAGATTGATAATAGTGAGTGTAATAAGTATAGTAATTGTCGCTCTATCGATCATATAAGCATAATATGGCTAATAATATGAGTTAGATTGATAATAGTGAGTGTAATAAGTATAGTAATTGTCGTTCTATCGATCATATAAGCAGAATATGGCTAATAATATGAGTTAGATTGATAATAGTAAGAGTAATGAGTATAGCAATTGTCGTACTATCGATCATATAAGCATAATGTGGCTAATAATATGAGTTAGATTGATAATAATAAGATTAATGAGTATAGTAATTGTCGTTCTATCGATCATATCTGCATAATATGGTTAATAATATGAGTTAGATTGATAATAGTGAGTGTAATAAGTATAGTTATTGTCGCTCTATCGATCATATAAGCCTAATATGGCTAATAATATGAGTTAGATTGATAATAATAAGAGTAACATGTATAGTAATTGTCGTTCTATCGATCATATAAGCATAATATGGCTAATAATATGAGTTAGATTGATAATAGTGAGTGTAATGAGTATAGCAATTGTCGTACTATCGATCATATAAGCATAATGTGGCTAATAATATGAGTTAGATTGATAATAATAAGATTAATGAGTATAGTAATTGTCGTTCTATCGATCATATCTGCATAATATGGTTAATAATATGAGTTAGATTGATAATAGTGAGTGTCATAAGTATAGTCATTGTCGCTCTATCGATCATATAAGCATAATATGGCTAATAATATGAGTTAGATTGATAATAATAACAGTAATGAGTATAGTAATTGTCGTCCTATCGATCATATAAGCATAATATGGCTAATAATATGAGTTAGATTGATAATAATAAGAGTAATATGTATAGTAATTGTCGTTCTATCGATCATATAAGCATAATATGGCTAATAATATGAGAGAGATTGATAATAATAAGAGTAATATGTATAGTAATTGTCGTCCTATCGATCATATAAGCATAATATGGCTAATAATATGAGTTAGATTGATAATAATAAGAGTAATATGTATAGTAATTGTCGTTCTATCGATCATATAAGCATAATATGGCTAATAATATGAGAGAGATTGATAATAGTGAGTGTAATAAGTATAGTAATTGTCGTTCTATCGATCATATAAGCATAATACGGCTAATAATATGAGTTAGATTGATAATAATAAGAGTAACATGTATAGTAATTGTCGTTCTATCGATCATATAAGCATAATATGGCTAATAATATGAGTTAGATTGATAATAATAAGAGTAACATGTATAGTAATTGTCGTTCTATCGATCATATAAGCATAATATGGCTAATAATATGAGTTAGATTGATAATAGTGAGTGTAATAAGTTTAGTAAATGTCGTTCTATCGATCATATAAACATAATATAGCAATAATATGAGTTACATTGATAATAATAAGAGTAATAAGTATAGTAATTGTCGTTCTATCGATCATATCTGCATAATATGGTTAATAATATGAGTTAGATTGATAATAGTGAGTGTAATATGTATAGTTATTGTCGCTCTATCGATCATATAAGCGTAATGTGGCTAATAATATGAGTTATGTTGATAATAATGAGAGTAACATGTATAGTAATTGTCGTTCTATCGATCATATAAGCATAATATGGCTAATAATATGAGTTAGATTGATAATAGTGAGTGTAATAAGTATAGTAATTGTCGTTCTATCGATCATATAAGCAGAATATGGCTAATAATATGAGTTAGATTGATAATAGTAAGAGTAATGAGTATAGCAATTGTCGTACTATTGATCATATAAGCATAATGTGGCTAATAATATGAGTTAGATTGATAATAATAAGATTAATGAGTATAGTAATTGTCGTTCTATCGATCATATCTGCATAATATGGCTAATAATATGAGTTAGATTGATAATAGTAAGAGTAATGAGTATAGCAATTGTCGTACTATCGATCATATAAGCATAATGTGGCTAATAATATGAGTTAGATTGATAATAATAAGATTAATGAGTATAGTAATTGTCGTTCTATCGATCATATCTGCATAATATGGTTAATAATATGAGTTAGATTGATAATAGTGAGTGTAATAAGTATAGTCATTGTCGCTCTATCGATCATATAAGCATAATATGACTAATAATATGAGTTAGATAGATAATAATAAGAGTAATGAGTATAGTTATTGTCGTTCTATCGATCATATCTGCATAATATGGTTAATAATATGAGTTAGATTGATAATAGTGAGTGTAATAAGTATAGTAATTGTCGTTCTATCGGTCATATGACCATAATATGGCTAATAATATGAGTTAGAATGATAATAATAAGAGTAATAAGTATAGTAATTGACGTTCTATCGATCATATAAGCATAATGTGGCTAATAATATGAGTTAGATTGATAATAATAAAAGTAATGAGTATAGTAATTGTCGTTCTGTCGATCATATCTGCATAATATGGTTAATAATATGAGTTAGATTGATAATAGTGAGTGTAATAAGTATAGTAATTGTCGCTCTATCGATCATATAAGCATAATATGGCTAATAATATGAGTTAGATAGATAATATTAAGAGTAATGAGTATAGTTATTGTCGTTCTATCGATCATATCTGCATAATATGGTTAATAATATGAGTTAGATTGATAATAGTGAGTGTAATAAGTATAGTAATTGTCGTTCTATCGGTCATATGACCATAATATGGCTAATAATATGAGTTAGATTGATAATAATAAGAGTAATGAGTATAGTAATTGTCGTTCTATCGATCATATCTGCATAATATGTTTAATAATATGAGTTAGATTGATAATAGTGAGTGTAATAAGTATAGTAATTGTCGCTCTATCGATCATATAAGCATAATATGGCTAATAATATGAGTTACGTTGATAATAATAAGAGTAATGAGTATAGTAATTGTCGTTCTATCGATCATATAAGCATAATATGGCTAATAATATGAGTTAGATTGATAATAATAACAGTAATGAGTATAGTAATTGTCGTCCTATCGATCATATAAGCATAATATGGCTAATAATATGAGTTAGATTGATAATAATAAGAGTAATATGTATAGTAATTGTCGTTCTATCGATCATATAAGCATAATATGGCTAATAATATGAGAGAGATTGATAATAGTGAGTGTAATAAGTATAGTAATTGTCGTTCTATCGATCATATAAGCAGAATATGGCTAATAATATGAGTTAGATTGATAATAGTAAGAGTAATGAGTATAGCAATTGTCGTACTATCGATCATATAAGCATAATGTGGCTAATAATATGAGTTAGATTGATAATAATAAGAGTAATGAGTATAGTAATTGTCGTTCTATCGATCATATCTGCATAATATGGTTAATAATGTGAGTTAGATTGATAATAGTGAGTGTAATAAGTATAGTAATTGTCGTTCTATCGGTCATATGACCATAATATGGCTAATAATATGAGTTAGAATGATAATAATAAGAGTAATAAGTATAGTAATTGACGTTCTATCGATCATATAAGCATAATGTGGCTAATAATATGAGTTAGATTGATAATAATAAGAGTAACGAGTATAGTAATTGTCGTTCTGTCGATCATATCTGCATAATATGGTTAATAATATGAGTTAGATTGATAATAGTGAGTGTAATAAGTATAGTCATTGTCGCTCTATCGATCATATAAGCATAATATGGCTAATAATATGAGTTAGATAGATAATAATAAGAGTAATGAGTATAGTTATTGTCGTTCTATCGATCATATCTGCATAATATGGTTAATAATATGAGTTAGATTGATAATAGTGAGTGTAATAAGTATAGTAATTGTCGTTCTATCGGTCATATGACCATAATATGGCTAATAATATGAGTTAGATTGATAATAATAACAGTAATGAGTATAGTAATTGTCGTCCTATCGATCATATAAGCATAATATGGCTAATAATATGAGTTAGATTGATAATAATAAGAGTAATATGTGTAGTAATTATCGTTCTATCCGTCATATAAGCATAATATGCCTAATAATATGAGTTAGATTGATAATAATAAGAAAAATGAGTCTAGTAATTGTCGTTCTATCGATCATATCTGCATAATATGGTTAATAATATGAGTTAGATTGATAATAATAAGAGTAATGAGTATAGTAATTGTCGTTCTATCGATCATATCTGCATAATATGGTTAATAATATGAGTTACATTGATAATAGTGAGTGTAATAAGTTTAGTAAATGTCGTTCTATCGATCATATAAGCATAATATAGCTAATAATATGAGTTTCATTGATAATAATAAGAGTAATAAGTATAGTAATTGTCGTCCTATCGATCATATAAGCATAATATGGCTAATAATATGAGTTAGATTGATAATAATAAGAGTAATGAGTATGGTAATTGTCGTTCTATCGATCATATCTGCATAATATGGTTAATAATATGAGTTAGATTGATAATAGTGAGTGTAATAAGTTTAGTAAATGCCGTTCTATCGATCATATAAGCATAATATAGCTAATAATATGAGTTACATTGATAATAATAAGAGTAATGAGTATAGTAATTGTCGTTATATCGATCATATAAGCATAATATGACTAACAATATGAGTTAGATTGATAATAATAACAGTAGTGAGTATAGTAATTGTCGTCCTATAGATCATTTAAGCATAATATGGCTAATAATATGAGTTAGATTGATAATAGTGAGTGTAATAAGTATAGTAATTGTCGTTCTATCGATCATATGACCATAATATGGCTAATAATATGAGTTAGAATGATAATAATAAGAGTAATAGGTATAGTAATTGACGTTCTATCGATCATGTAAGCATAATGTGGCTAATAATATGAGTTAGATTGATAATAGTAAGAGTAATGAGTATAGCAATTGTCGTACTATCGATCATATAAGCATAATGTGGCTAATAATATGAGTTAGATTGATAATAATAAGATTAATGAGTATAGTAATTGTCGTTCTATCGATCATATCTGCATAATATGGTTAATAATATGAGTTAGATTGATAATAGTGAGTGTAATAAGTATAGTTATTGTCGCTCTATCGATCATATAAGCCTAATATGGCTAATAATATGAGTTAGATTGATAATAATAAGAGTAACATGTATAGTAATTGTCGTTCTATCGATCATATAAGCATAATATGGCTAATAATATGAGTTAGATTGATAATAGTGAGTGTAATGAGTATAGCAATTGTCGTACTATCGATCATATAAGCATAATGTGGCTAATAATATGAGTTAGATTGATAATAATAAGATTAATGAGTATAGTAATTGTCGTTCTATCGATCATATCTGCATAATATGGTTAATAATATGAGTTAGATTGATAATAGTGAGTGTCATAAGTATAGTCATTGTCGCTCTATCGATCATATAAGCATAATATGGCTAATAATATGAGTTAGATTGATAATAATAACAGTAATGAGTATAGTAATTGTCGTCCTATCGATCATATAAGCATAATATGGCTAATAATATGAGTTAGTTTGATAATAATAAGAGTAATATGTATAGTAATTGTCGTTCTATCGATCATATAAGCATAATATGGCTAATAATATGAGAGAGATTGATAATAGTGAGTGTAATAAGTATAGTAATTGTCGTTCTATCGATCATATAAGCATAATATGGCTAATAATATGAGTTAGATTGATAATAGTGAGTGTAATAAGTTTAGTAAATGTCGTTCTATCGATCATATAAGCATAATATAGCTAATAATATGAGTTACATTGATAATAATAAGAGTAATAAGTATAGTAATTGTCGTTCTATCGATCATATCTGCATAATATGGTTAATAATATGAGTTAGATTGATAATAGTGAGTGTAATAAGTATAGTTATTGTCGCTCTATCGATCATATAAGCGTAATATGGCTAATAATATGAGTTAGATTGATAATAATAAGAGTAACATGTATAGTAATTGTCGTTCTATCGATCATATAAGCATAATATGGCTAATAATATGAGTTAGATTGATAATAGTGAGTGTAATAAGTATAGTAATTGTCGTTCTATCGATCATATAAGCAGAATATGGCTAATAATATGAGTTAGATTGATAATAGTAAGAGTAATGAGTATAGCAATTGTCGTACTATCGATCATATAAGCATAATGTGGCTAATAATATGAGTTAGATTGATAATAATAAGATTAATGAGTATAGTAATTGTCGTTCTATCGATCATATCTGCATAATATGGTTAATAATATGAGTTAGATTGATAATAGTGAGTGTAATAAGTATAGTAATTGTCGCTCTATCGATCATATAAGCATAATATGGCTAATAATATGAGTTAGATAGATAATATTAAGAGTAATGAGTATAGTTATTGTCGTTCTATCGATCATATCTGCATAATATGGTTAATAATATGAGTTAGATTGATAAGAGTGAGTGTAATAAGTATAGTAATTGTCGTTCTATCGGTCATATGACCATAATATGGCTAATAATATGAGTTAGATTGATAATAATAAGAGTAATGAGTATAGTAATTGTCGTTCTATCGATCATATCTGCATGATATGTTTAATAATATGAGTTAGATTGATAATAGTGAGTGTAATAAGTATAGTAATTGTCGCTCTATCGATCATATAAGCATAATATGGCTAATAATATGAGTTACGTTGATAATAATAAGAGTAATGAGTATAGTAATTGTCGTTCTATCGATCATATAAGCATAATATGGCTAATAATATGAGTTAGATTGATAATAATAACAGTAATGAGTATAGTAATTGTCGTCCTATCGATCATATAAGCATAATATGGCTAATAATATGAGTTAGATTGATAATAATAAGAGTAATATGTATAGTAATTGTCGTTCTATCGATCATATAAGCATAATATGGCTAATAATATGAGAGAGATTGATAATAGTGAGTGTAATAAGTATAGTAATTGTCTTTCTATCGATCATATAAGCATAATATGGCTAATAATATGAGTTAGATTGATAATAATAACAGTAATGAGTATAGTAATTGTCGTCCTATCGATCATATAAGCATAATGTGGCTAATAATATGAGTTAGATTGATAATAATAAGATTAATGAGTATAGTAATTGTCGTTCTATCGATCATATCTGCATAATATGGTTAATAATATGAGTTAGATTGATAATAGTGAGTGTCATAAGTATAGTCATTGTCGCTCTATCGATCATATAAGCATAATATGGCTAATAATATGAGTTAGATTGATAATAATAACAGTAATGAGTATAGTAATTGTCGTCCTATCGATCATATAAGCATAATATGGCTAATAATATGAGTTAGATTGATAATAATAAGAGTAATATGTATAGTAATTGTCGTCCTATCGATCATATAAGCATAATATGGCTAATAATATGAGTTAGATTGATAATAATAAGAGTAATATGTATAGTAATTGTCGTTCTATCGATCATATAAGCATAATATGGCTAATAATATGAGAGAGATTGATAATAGTGAGTGTAATAAGTATAGTAATTGTCGTTCTATCGATCATATAAGCATAATATGGCTAATAATATGAGTTAGATTGATAATAGTGAGTGTAATAAGTTTAGTAAATGTCGTACTATCGATCATATAAGCATAATATAGCTAATAATATGAGTTACATTGATAATAATAAGAGTAATAAGTATAGTAATTGTCGTTCTATCGATCATATCTGCATAATATGGTTAATAATATGAGTTAGATTGATAATAGTGAGTGTAATAAGTATAGTTATTGTCGCTCTATCGATCATATAAGCGTAATATGGCTAATAATATGAGTTAGATTGATAATAATAAGAGTAACATGTATAGTAATTGTCGTTCTATCGATCATATAAGCATAATATGGCTAATAATATGAGTTAGATTGATAATAGTGAGTGTAATAAGTATAGTAATTGTCGTTCTATCGATCATATAAGCAGAATATGGCTAATAATATGAGTTAGATTGATAATAGTAAGAGTAATGAGTATAGCAATTGTCGTACTATCGATCATATAAGCATAATGTGGCTAATAATATGAGTTAGATTGATAATAATAAGATTAATGAGTATAGTAATTGTCGTTCTATCGATCATATCTGCATAATATGGTTAATAATATGAGTTAGATTGATAATAGTGAGTGTAATAAGTATAGTCATTGTCGCTCTATCGATCATATAAGCATAATATGACTAATAATATGAGTTAGATAGATAATAATAAGAGTAATGAGTATAGTTATTGTCGTTCTATCGATCATATCTGCATAATATGGTTAATAATATGAGTTAGATTGATAATAGTGAGTGTAATAAGTATAGTAATTGTCGTTCTATCGGTCATATGACCATAATATGGCTAATAATATGAGTTAGAATGATAATAATAAGAGTAATAAGTATAGTAATTGACGTTCTATCGATCATATAAGCATAATGTGGCTAATAATATGAGTTAGATTGATAATAATAAAAGTAATGAGTATAGTAATTGTCGTTCTGTCGATCATATCTGCATAATATGGTTAATAATATGAGTTAGATTGATAATAGTGAGTGTAATAAGTATAGTAATTGTCGCTCTATCGATCATATAAGCATAATATGGCTAATAATATGAGTTAGATAGATAATATTAAGAGTAATGAGTATAGTTATTGTCGTTCTATCGATCATATCTGCATAATATGGTTAATAATATGAGTTAGATTGATAATAGTGAGTGTAATAAGTATAGTAATTGTCGTTCTATCGGTCATATGACCATAATATGGCTAATAATATGAGTTAGATTGATAATAATAAGAGTAATGAGTATAGTAATTGTCGTTCTATCGATCATATCTGCATAATATGTTTAATAATATGAGTTAGATTGATAATAGTGAGTGTAATAAGTATAGTAATTGTCGCTCTATCGATCATATAAGCATAATATGGCTAATAATATGAGTTACGTTGATAATAATAAGAGTAATGAGTATAGTAATTGTCGTTCTATCGATCATATAAGCATAATATGGCCAATAATATGAGTTAGATTGATAATAATAACAGTAATGAGTATAGTAATTGTCGTCCTATCGATCATATAAGCATAATATGGCTAATAATATGAGTTACGTTGATAATAATAAGAGTAATGAGTATAGTAATTGTCGTTCTATCGATCATATAAGCATAATATGGCTAATAATATGAGTTAGATTGATAATAATAACAGTAATGAGTATAGTAATTGTCGTCCTATCGATCATATAAGCATAATATGGCTAATAATATGAGTTAGATTGATAATAATAAGAGTAATATGTATAGTAATTGTCGTTCTATCGATCATATAAGCATAATATGGCTAATAATATGAGAGAGATTGATAATAGTGAGTGTAATAAGTATAGTAATTGTCGTTCTATCGATCATATAAGCATAATATGGCTAATAATATGAGTTAGATTGATAATAATAACAGTAATGAGTATAGTAATTGTCGTCCTATCGATCATATAAGCATAATGTGGCTAATAATATGAGTTAGATTGATAATAATAAGATTAATGAGTATAGTAATTGTCGTTCTATCGATCATATCTGCATAATATGGTTAATAATATGAGTTAGATTGATAATAGTGAGTGTCATAAGTATAGTCATTGTCGCTCTATCGATCATATAAGCATAATATGGCTAATAATATGAGTTAGATTGATAATAATAACAGTAATGAGTATAGTAATTGTCGTCCTATCGATCATATAAGCATAATATGGCTAATAATATGAGTTAGATTGATAATAATAAGAGTAATATGTATAGTAATTGTCGTCCTATCGATCATATAAGCATAATATGGCTAATAATATGAGTTAGATTGATAATAATAAGAGTAATATGTATAGTAATTGTCGTTCTATCGATCATATAAGCATAATATGGCTAATAATATGAGAGAGATTGATAATAGTGAGTGTAATAAGTATAGTAATTGTCGTTCTATCGATCATATAAGCATAATATGGCTAATAATATGAGTTAGATTGATAATAGTGAGTGTAATAAGTTTAGTAAATGTCGTTCTATCGATCATATAAGCATAATATAGCTAATAATATGAGTTACATTGATAATAATAAGAGTAATAAGTATAGTAATTGTCGTTCTATCGATCATATCTGCATAATATGGTTAATAATATGAGTTAGATTGATAATAGTGAGTGTAATAAGTATAGTTATTGTCGCTCTATCGATCATATAAGCGTAATATGGCTAATAATATGAGTTAGATTGATAATAATAAGAGTAACATGTATAGTAATTGTCGTTCTATCGATCATATAAGCATAATATGGCTAATAATATGAGTTAGATTGATAATAGTGAGTGTAATAAGTATAGTAATTGTCGTTCTATCGATCATATAAGCAGAATATGGCTAATAATATGAGTTAGATTGATAATAGTAAGAGTAATGAGTATAGCAATTGTCGTACTATCGATCATATAAGCATAATGTGGCTAATAATATGAGTTAGATTGATAATAATAAGATTAATGAGTATAGTAATTGTCGTTCTATCGATCATATCTGCATAATATGGTTAATAATATGAGTTAGATTGATAATAGTGAGTGTAATAAGTATAGTAATTGTCGCTCTATCGATCATATAAGCATAATATGGCTAATAATATGAGTTAGATAGATAATATTAAGAGTAATGAGTATAGTTATTGTCGTTCTATCGATCATATCTGCATAATATGGTTAATAATATGAGTTAGATTGATAATAGTGAGTGTAATAAGTATAGTAATTGTCGTTCTATCGGTCATATGACCATAATATGGCTAATAATATGAGTTAGATTGATAATAATAAGAGTAATGAGTATAGTAATTGTCGTTCTATCGATCATATCTGCATAATATGTTTAATAATATGAGTTAGATTGATAATAGTGAGTGTAATAAGTATAGTAATTGTCGCTCTATCGATCATATAAGCATAATATGGCTAATAATATGAGTTACGTTGATAATAATAAGAGTAATGAGTATAGTAATTGTCGTTCTATCGATCATATAAGCATAATATGGCTAATAATATGAGTTAGATTGATAATAATAACAGTAATGAGTATAGTAATTGTCGTCCTATCGATCATATAAGCATAATATGGCTAATAATATGAGTTAGATTGATAATAATAAGAGTAATATGTATAGTAATTGTCGTTCTATCGATCATATAAGCATAATATGGCTAATAATATGAGAGAGATTGATAATAGTGAGTGTAATAAGTATAGTAATTGTCGTTCTATCGATCATATAAGCATAATATGGCTAATAATATGAGTTACGTTGATAATAATAAGAGTAATGAGTATAGTAATTGTCGTTCTATCGATCATATAAGCATAATATGGCTAATAATATGAGTTAGATTGATAATAATAACAGTAATGAGTATAGTAATTGTCGTCCTATCGATCATATAAGCATAATGTGGCTAATAATATGAGTTAGATTGATAATAATAAAAGTAATGAGTATAGTAATTGTCGTTCTGTCGATCATATCTGCATAATATGGTTAATAATATGAGTTAGATTGATAATAGTGAGTGTAATAAGTATAGTAATTGTCGCTCTATCGATCATATAAGCATAATATGGCTAATAATATGAGTTAGATAGATAATATTAAGAGTAATGAGTATAGTTATTGTCGTTCTATCGATCATATCTGCATAATATGGTTAATAATATGAGTTAGATTGATAATAGTGAGTGTAATAAGTATAGTAATTGTCGTTCTATCGGTCATATGACCATAATATGGCTAATAATATGAGTTAGATTGATAATAATAAGAGTAATGAGTATAGTAATTGTCGTTCTATCGATCATATCTGCATAATATGTTTAATAATATGAGTTAGATTGATAATAGTGAGTGTAATAAGTATAGTAATTGTCGCTCTATCGATCATATAAGCATAATATGGCTAATAATATGAGTTACGTTGATAATAATAAGAGTAATGAGTATAGTAATTGTCGTTCTATCGATCATATAAGCATAATATGGCCAATAATATGAGTTAGATTGATAATAATAACAGTAATGAGTATAGTAATTGTCGTCCTATCGATCATATAAGCATAATATGGCTAATAATATGAGTTACGTTGATAATAATAAGAGTAATGAGTATAGTAATTGTCGTTCTATCGATCATATAAGCATAATATGGCTAATAATATGAGTTAGATTGATAATAATAACAGTAATGAGTATAGTAATTGTCGTCCTATCGATCATATAAGCATAATATGGCTAATAATATGAGTTAGATTGATAATAATAAGAGTAATATGTATAGTAATTGTCGTTCTATCGATCATATAAGCATAATATGGCTAATAATATGAGAGAGATTGATAATAGTGAGTGTAATAAGTATAGTAATTGTCGTTCTATCGATCATATAAGCATAATATGGCTAATAATATGAGTTAGATTGATAATAATAACAGTAATGAGTATAGTAATTGTCGTCCTATCGATCATATAAGCATAATGTGGCTAATAATATGAGTTAGATTGATAATAATACGATTAATGAGTATAGTAATTGTCGTTCTATCGATCATATCTGCATAATATGGTTAATAATATGAGTTAGATTGATAATAGTGAGTGTCATAAGTATAGTCATTGTCGCTCTATCGATCATATAAGCATAATATGGCTAATAATATGAGTTAGATTGATAATAATAACAGTAATGAGTATAGTAATTGTCGTCCTATCGATCATATAAGCATAATATGGCTAATAATATGAGTTAGATTGATAATAATAAGAGTAACATGTATAGTAATTGTCGTCCTATCGATCATATAAGCATAATATGGCTAATAATATGAGTTAGATTGATAATAATAAGAGTAATATGTATAGTAATTGTCGTTCTATCGATCATATAAGCATAATATGGCTAATAATATGAGAGAGATTGATAATAGTGAGTGTAATAAGTATAGTAATTGTCGTTCTATCGATCATATAAGCATAATATGGCTAATAATATGAGTTAGATTGATAATAGTGAGTGTAATAAGTTTAGTAAATGTCGTTCTATCGATCATATAAGCATAATATAGCTAATAATATGAGTTACATTGATAATAATAAGAGTAATAAGTATAGTAATTGTCGTTCTATCGATCATATCTGCATAATATGGTTAATAATATGAGTTAGATTGATAATAGTGAGTGTAATAAGTATAGTTATTGTCGCTCTATCGATCATATAAGCGTAATATGGCTAATAATATGAGTTAGATTGATAATAATAAGAGTAACATGTATAGTAATTGTCGTTCTATCGATCATATAAGCATAATATGGCTAATAATATGAGTTAGATTGATAATAGTGAGTGTAATAAGTATAGTAATTGTCGTTCTATCGATCATATAAGCAGAATATGGCTAATAATATGAGTTAGATTGATAATAGTAAGAGTAATGAGTATAGCAATTGTCGTACTATCGATCATATAAGCATAATGTGGCTAATAATATGAGTTAGATTGATAATAATAAGATTAATGAGTATAGTAATTGTCGTTCTATCGATCATATCTGCATAATATGGTTAATAATATGAGTTAGATTGATAATAGTGAGTGTAATAAGTATAGTAATTGTCGCTCTATCGATCATATAAGCATAATATGGCTAATAATATGAGTTAGATAGATAATATTAAGAGTAATGAGTATAGTTATTGTCGTTCTATCGATCATATCTGCATAATATGGTTAATAATATGAGTTAGATTGATAATAGTGAGTGTAATAAGTATAGTAATTGTCGTTCTATCGGTCATATGACCATAATATGGCTAATAATATGAGTTAGATTGATAATAATAAGAGTAATGAGTATAGTAATTGTCGTTCTATCGATCATATCTGCATAATATGTTTAATAATATGAGTTAGATTGATAATAGTGAGTGTAATAAGTATAGTAATTGTCGCTCTATCGATCATATAAGCATAATATGGCTAATAATATGAGTTACGTTGATAATAATAAGAGTAATGAGTATAGTAATTGTCGTTCTATCGATCATATAAGCATAATATGGCTAATAATATGAGTTAGATTGATAATAATAACAGTAATGAGTATAGTAATTGTCGTCCTATCGATCATATAAGCATAATATGGCTAATAATATGAGTTAGATTGATAATAATAAGAGTAATATGTATAGTAATTGTCGTTCTATCGATCATATAAGCATAATATGGCTAATAATATGAGAGAGATTGATAATAGTGAGTGTAATAAGTATAGTAATTGTCGTTCTATCGATCATATAAGCATAATATGGCTAATAATATGAGTTAGATTGATAATAATAACAGTAATGAGTATAGTAATTGTCGTCCTATCGATCATATAAGCATAATGTGGCTAATAATATGAGTTAGATTGATAATAATAAGATTAATGAGTATAGTAATTGTCGTTCTATCGATCATATCTGCATAATATGGTTAATAATATGAGTTAGATTGATAATAGTGAGTGTCATAAGTATAGTCATTGTCGCTCTATCGATCATATAAGCATAATATGGCTAATAATATGAGTTAGATTGATAATAATAACAGTAATGAGTATAGTAATTGTCGTCCTATCGATCATATAAGCATAATATGGCTAATAATATGAGTTAGATTGATAATAATAAGAGTAATATGTATAGTAATTGTCGTCCTATCGATCATATAAGCATAATATGGCTAATAATATGAGTTAGATTGATAATAATAAGAGTAATATGTATAGTAATTGTCGTTCTATCGATCATATAAGCATAATATGGCTAATAATATGAGAGAGATTGATAATAGTGAGTGTAATAAGTATAGTAATTGTCGTTCTATCGATCATATAAGCATAATATGGCTAATAATATGAGTTAGATTGATAATAGTGAGTGTAATAAGTTTAGTAAATGTCGTACTATCGATCATATAAGCATAATATAGCTAATAATATGAGTTACATTGATAATAATAAGAGTAATAAGTATAGTAATTGTCGTTCTATCGATCATATCTGCATAATATGGTTAATAATATGAGTTAGATTGATAATAGTGAGTGTAATAAGTATAGTTATTGTCGCTCTATCGATCATATAAGCGTAATATGGCTAATAATATGAGTTAGATTGATAATAATAAGAGTAACATGTATAGTAATTGTCGTTCTATCGATCATATAAGCATAATATGGCTAATAATATGAGTTAGATTGATAATAGTGAGTGTAATAAGTATAGTAATTGTCGTTCTATCGATCATATAAGCAGAATATGGCTAATAATATGAGTTAGATTGATAATAGTAAGAGTAATGAGTATAGCAATTGTCGTACTATCGATCATATAAGCATAATGTGGCTAATAATATGAGTTAGATTGATAATAATAAGATTAATGAGTATAGTAATTGTCGTTCTATCGATCATATCTGCATAATATGGTTAATAATATGAGTTAGATTGATAATAGTGAGTGTAATAAGTATAGTCATTGTCGCTCTATCGATCATATAAGCATAATATGACTAATAATATGAGTTAGATAGATAATAATAAGAGTAATGAGTATAGTTATTGTCGTTCTATCGATCATATCTGCATAATATGGTTAATAATATGAGTTAGATTGATAATAGTGAGTGTAATAAGTATAGTAATTGTCGTTCTATCGGTCATATGACCATAATATGGCTAATAATATGAGTTAGAATGATAATAATAAGAGTAATAAGTATAGTAATTGACGTTCTATCGATCATATAAGCATAATGTGGCTAATAATATGAGTTAGATTGATAATAATAAAAGTAATGAGTATAGTAATTGTCGTTCTGTCGATCATATCTGCATAATATGGTTAATAATATGAGTTAGATTGATAATAGTGAGTGTAATAAGTATAGTAATTGTCGCTCTATCGATCATATAAGCATAATATGGCTAATAATATGAGTTAGATAGATAATATTAAGAGTAATGAGTATAGTTATTGTCGTTCTATCGATCATATCTGCATAATATGGTTAATAATATGAGTTAGATTGATAATAGTGAGTGTAATAAGTATAGTAATTGTCGTTCTATCGGTCATATGACCATAATATGGCTAATAATATGAGTTAGATTGATAATAATAAGAGTAATGAGTATAGTAATTGTCGTTCTATCGATCATATCTGCATAATATGTTTAATAATATGAGTTAGATTGATAATAGTGAGTGTAATAAGTATAGTAATTGTCGCTCTATCGATCATATAAGCATAATATGGCTAATAATATGAGTTACGTTGATAATAATAAGAGTAATGAGTATAGTAATTGTCGTTCTATCGATCATATAAGCATAATATGGCTAATAATATGAGTTAGATTGATAATAATAACAGTAATGAGTATAGTAATTGTCGTCCTATCGATCATATAAGCATAATATGGCTAATAATATGAGTTACGTTGATAATAATAAGAGTAATGAGTATAGTAATTGTCGTTCTATCGATCATATAAGCATAATATGGCTAATAATATGAGTTAGATTGATAATAATAACAGTAATGAGTATAGTAATTGTCGTCCTATCGATCATATAAGCATAATATGGCTAATAATATGAGTTAGATTGATAATAATAAGAGTAATATGTATAGTAATTGTCGTTCTATCGATCATATAAGCATAATATGGCTAATAATATGAGAGAGATTGATAATAGTGAGTGTAATAAGTATAGTAATTGTCGTTCTATCGATCATATAAGCATAATATGGCTAATAATATGAGTTAGATTGATAATAATAACAGTAATGAGTATAGTAATTGTCGTCCTATCGATCATATAAGCATAATGTGGCTAATAATATGAGTTAGATTGATAATAATAAGATTAATGAGTATAGTAATTGTCGTTCTATCGATCATATCTGCATAATATGGTTAATAATATGAGTTAGATTGATAATAGTGAGTGTCATAAGTATAGTCATTGTCGCTCTATCGATCATATAAGCATAATATGGCTAATAATATGAGTTAGATTGATAATAATAACAGTAATGAGTATAGTAATTGTCGTCCTATCGATCATATAAGCATAATATGGCTAATAATATGAGTTAGATTGATAATAATAAGAGTAATATGTATAGTAATTGTCGTCCTATCGATCATATAAGCATAATATGGCTAATAATATGAGTTAGATTGATAATAATAAGAGTAATATGTATAGTAATTGTCGTTCTATCGATCATATAAGCATAATATGGCTAATAATATGAGAGAGATTGATAATAGTGAGTGTAATAAGTATAGTAATTGTCGTTCTATCGATCATATAAGCATAATATGGCTAATAATATGAGTTAGATTGATAATAGTGAGTGTAATAAGTTTAGTAAATGTCGTTCTATCGATCATATAAGCATAATATAGCTAATAATATGAGTTACATTGATAATAATAAGAGTAATAAGTATAGTAATTGTCGTTCTATCGATCATATCTGCATAATATGGTTAATAATATGAGTTAGATTGATAATAGTGAGTGTAATAAGTATAGTTATTGTCGCTCTATCGATCATATAAGCGTAATATGGCTAATAATATGAGTTAGATTGATAATAATAAGAGTAACATGTATAGTAATTGTCGTTCTATCGATCATATAAGCATAATATGGCTAATAATATGAGTTAGATTGATAATAGTGAGTGTAATAAGTATAGTAATTGTCGTTCTATCGATCATATAAGCAGAATATGGCTAATAATATGAGTTAGATTGATAATAGTAAGAGTAATGAGTATAGCAATTGTCGTACTATCGATCATATAAGCATAATGTGGCTAATAATATGAGTTAGATTGATAATAATAAGATTAATGAGTATAGTAATTGTCGTTCTATCGATCATATCTGCATAATATGGTTAATAATATGAGTTAGATTGATAATAGTGAGTGTAATAAGTATAGTCATTGTCGCTCTATCGATCATATAAGCATAATATGACTAATAATATGAGTTAGATAGATAATAATAAGAGTAATGAGTATAGTTATTGTCGTTCTATCGATCATATCTGCATAATATGGTTAATAATATGAGTTAGATTGATAATAGTGAGTGTAATAAGTATAGTAATTGTCGTTCTATCGGTCATATGACCATAATATGGCTAATAATATGAGTTAGAATGATAATAATAAGAGTAATAAGTATAGTAATTGACGTTCTATCGATCATATAAGCATAATGTGGCTAATAATATGAGTTAGATTGATAATAATAAAAGTAATGAGTATAGTAATTGTCGTTCTGTCGATCATATCTGCATAATATGGTTAATAATATGAGTTAGATTGATGATAGTGAGTGTAATAAGTATAGTAATTGTCGCTCTATCGATCATATAAGCATAATATGGCTAATAATATGAGTTAGATAGATAATATTAAGAGTAATGAGTATAGTTATTGTCGTTCTATCGATCATATCTGCATAATATGGTTAATAATATGAGTTAGATTGATAATAGTGAGTGTAATAAGTATAGTAATTGTCGTTCTATCGGTCATATGACCATAATATGGCTAATAATATGAGTTAGATTGATAATAATAAGAGTAATGAGTATAGTAATTGTCGTTCTATCGATCATATCTGCATAATATGTTTAATAATATGAGTTAGATTGATAATAGTGAGTGTAATAAGTATAGTAATTGTCGCTCTATCGATCATATAAGCATAATATGGCTAATAATATGAGTTACGTTGATAATAATAAGAGTAATGAGTATAGTAATTGTCGTTCTATCGATCATATAAGCATAATATGGCTAATAATATGAGTTAGATTGATAATAATAACAGTAATGAGTATAGTAATTGTCGTCCTATCGATCATATAAGCATAATATGGCTAATAATATGAGTTAGATTGATAATAATAAGAGTAATATGTATAGTAATTGTCGTTCTATCGATCATATAAGCATAATATGGCTAATAATATGAGAGAGATTGATAATAGTGAGTGTAATAAGTATAGTAATTGTCGTTCTATCGATCATATAAGCAGAATATGGCTAATAATATGAGTTAGATTGATAATAGTAAGAGTAATGAGTATAGCAATTGTCGTACTATCGATCATATAAGCATAATGTGGCTAATAATATGAGTTAGATTGATAATAATAAGAGTAATGAGTATAGTAATTGTCGTTCTATCGATCATATCTGCATAATATGGTTAATAATGTGAGTTAGATTGATAATAGTGAGTGTAATAAGTATAGTAATTGTCGTTCTATCGGTCATATGACCATAATATGGCTAATAATATGAGTTAGAATGATAATAATAAGAGTAATAAGTATAGTAATTGACGTTCTATCGATCATATAAGCATAATGTGGCTAATAATATGAGTTAGATTGATAATAATAAGAGTAACGAGTATAGTAATTGTCGTTCTGTCGATCATATCTGCATAATATGGTTAATAATATGAGTTAGATTGATAATAGTGAGTGTAATAAGTATAGTCATTGTCGCTCTATCGATCATATAAGCATAATATGGCTAATAATATGAGTTAGATAGATAATAATAAGAGTAATGAGTATAGTTATTGTCGTTCTATCGATCATATCTGCATAATATGGTTAATAATATGAGTTAGATTGATAATAGTGAGTGTAATAAGTATAGTAATTGTCGTTCTATCGGTCATATGACCATAATATGGCTAATAATATGAGTTAGATTGATAATAATAAGAGTAATGAGTATAGTAATTGTCGTTCTATCGATCATATCTGCATAATATGGTTAATAATATGAGTTAGATTGATAATAGTGAGTGTAATAAGTATAGTAATTGTCGCTCTATCGATCATATAAGCATAATATGGCTAATAATATGAGTTACGTTGATAATAATAAGAGTAATGAGTATAGTAATTGTCGTTCTATCGATCATATAAGCATAATATGGCTAATAATATGAGTTAGATTGATAATAATAACAGTAATGAGTATAGTAATTGTCGTCCTATCGATCATATAAGCATAATATGGCTAATAATATGAGTTAGATTGATAATAATAAGAGTAATATGTATAGTAATTGTCGTTCTATCGATCATATAAGCATAATATGGCTAATAATATGAGAGAGATTGATAGTAGTGAGTGTAATAAGTATAGTAATTGTCGTTCTATCGATCATATAAGCATAATATGGCTAATAATATGAGTTAGATTGATAATAGTGAGTGTAATAAGTTTAGTAAATGTCGTTCTATCGATCATATAAGCATAATATAGCTAATAATATGAGTTACATTGATAATAATAAGAGTAATAAGTATAGTAATTGTCGTTCTATCGATCATATCTGCATAATATGGTTAATAATATGAGTTAGATTGATAATAGTGAGTGTAATAAGTATAGTTATTGTCGCTCTATCGATCATATAAGCGTAATATGGCTAATAATATGAGTTAGATTGATAATAATAAGAGTAACATGTATAGTAATTGTCGTTCTATCGATCATATAAGCATAATATGGCTAATAATATGAGTTAGATTGATAATAGTGAGTGTAATAAGTATAGTAATTGTCGTTCTATCGATCATATAAGCAGAATATGGCTAATAATATGAGTTAGATTGATAATAGTAAGAGTAATGAGTATAGCAATTGTCGTACTATCGATCATATAAGCATAATGTGGCTAATAATATGAGTTAGATTGATAATAGTGAGTGTAATAAGTTTAGTAAATGTCGTTCTATCGATCATATAAGCATAATATAGCTAATAATATTAGTTACATTGATAATAATAAGAGTAATGAGTATAGTAATTGTCGTTATATCGATCATATAAGCATAATATGACTAATAATATGAGTTAGATTGATAATAATAACAGTAATGAGTATAGTAATTGTCGTCCTATCGATCATATAAGCATAATATGGCTAATAATATGAGTTAGATTGATAATAATAAGAGTAATATGTGTAGTAATTATCGTTCTATCCGTCATATAAGCATAATATGCCTAATAATATGAGTTAGATTGATAATAATAAGAATAATGAGTCTAGTAATTGTCGTTCTATCGATCATATCTGCATAATATGGTTAATAATATGAGTTAGATTGATAATAATAAGAGTAATGAGTATAGTAATTGTCGTTCTATCGATCATATCTGCATAATATGGTTAATAATATGAGTTAGATTGATAATAGTGAGTGTAATAAGTATAGTAATTGTCGCTCTATCGATCATATAAGCATAATATGGCTAATAATATGAGTTAGATTGATAATAGTGAGTGTAATAAGTATAGTAATTGTCGTTCTATCGATCATATAAGCAGAATATGGCTAATAATATGAGTTAGATTGATAATAGTAAGAGTAATGAGTATAGCAATTGTCGTACTATCGATCATATAAGCATAATGTGGCTAATAATATGAGTTAGATTGATAATAATAAGATTAATGAGTATAGTAATTGTCGTTCTATCGATCATATCTGCATAATATGGTTAATAATATGAGTTAGATTGATAATAGTGAGTGTAATAGGTATAGTTATTGTCGCTCTATCGATCATATAAGCCTAATATGGCTAATAATATGTGTTAGATTGATAATAATAAGAGTAACATGTATAGTAATTGTCGTTCTATCGATCATATAAGCATAATATGGCTAATAATATGAGTTAGATTGATAATAGTGAGTGTAATGAGTATAGCAATTGTCGTACTATCGATCATATAAGCATAATGTGGCTAATAATATGAGTTAGATTGATAATAATAACAGTAATGAGTATAGTAATTGTCGTCCTATCGATCATATAAGCATAATATGGCTAATAATATGAGTTAGATTGATAATAATAAGAGTAATATGTGTAGTAATTATCGTTCTATCCGTCATATAAGCATAATATGCCTAATAATATGAGTTAGATTGATAATAATAAGAATAATGAGTCTAGTAATTGTCGTTCTATCGATCATATCTGCATAATATGGTTAATAATATGAGTTAGATTGATAATAATAAGAGTAATGAGTATAGTAATTGTCGTTCTATCGATCATATCTGCATAATATGGTTAATAATATGAGTTAGATTGATAATAGTGAGTGTAATAAGTATAGTAATTGTCGCTCTATCGATCATATAAGCATAATATGGCTAATAATATGAGTTAGATTGATAATAGTGAGTGTAATAAGTATAGTAATTGTCGTTCTATCGATCATATAAGCAGAATATGGCTAATAATATGAGTTAGATTGATAATAGTAAGAGTAATGAGTATAGCAATTGTCGTACTATCGATCATATAAGCATAATGTGGCTAATAATATGAGTTAGATTGATAATAATAAGATTAATGAGTATAGTAATTGTCGTTCTATCGATCATATCTGCATAATATGGTTAATAATATGAGTTAGATTGATAATAGTGAGTGTAATAGGTATAGTTATTGTCGCTCTATCGATCATATAAGCCTAATATGGCTAATAATATGTGTTAGATTGATAATAATAAGAGTAACATGTATAGTAATTGTCGTTCTATCGATCATATAAGCATAATATGGCTAATAATATGAGTTAGATTGATAATAGTGAGTGTAATGAGTATAGCAATTGTCGTACTATCGATCATATAAGCATAATGTGGCTAATAATATGAGTTAGATTGATAATAATAAGATTAATGAGTATAGTAATTGTCGTTCTATCGATCATATCTGCATAATATGGTTAATAATATGAGTTAGATTGATAATAGTGAGTGTCATAAGTATAGTCATTGTCGCTCTATCGATCATATAAGCATAATATGGCTAATAATATGAGTTAGATTGATAATAATAACAGTAATGAGTATAGTAATTGTCGTCCTATCGATCATATAAGCATAATATGGCTAATAATATGAGTTAGATTGGTAATAATAAGAGTAATATGTATAGTAATTGTCGTTCTATCGATCATATAAGCATAATATGGCTAATAATATGAGTTACATTGATAATAATAAGAGTAATAAGTATAGTAATTGTCGTTCTATCGATCATATCTGCATAATATGGTTAATAATATGAGTTAGATTGATAATAGTGAGTGTAATAAGTATAGTAATTGTCGTTCTATCGATCATATAAGCAGAATATGGCTAATAATATGAGTTAGATTGATAATAGTAAGAGTAATGAGTATAGCAATTGTCGTACTATCGATCATATAAGCATAATGTGGCTAATAATATGAGTTAGATTGATAATAATAAGATTAATGAGTATAGTAATTGTCGTTCTATCGATCATATCTGCATAATATGGTTAATAATATGAGTTAGATTGATAATAGTGAGTGTAATAAGTATAGTCATTGTCGCTCTATCGATCATATAAGCATAATATGACTAATAATATGAGTTAGATAGATAATAATAAGAGTAATGAGTATAGTTATTGTCGTTCAATCGATCATATCTGCATAATATGGTTAATAATATGAGTTAGATTGATAATAGTGAGTGTAATAAGTATAGTAATTGTCGTTCTATCGGTCATATGACCATAATATGGCTAATAATATGAGTTAGAATGATAATAATAAGAGTAATAAGTATAGTAATTGACGTTCTATCGATCATATAAGCATAATGTGGCTAATAATATGAGTTAGATTGATAATAATAAGAGTAATGAGTATAGTAATTGTCGTTCTGTCGATCATATCTGCATAATATGGTTAATAATATGAGTTAGATTGATAATAGTGAGTGTAATAAGTATAGTAATTGTCGCTCTATCGATCATATAAGCATAATATGGCTAATAATATGAGTTAGATAGATAATATTAAGAGTAATGAGTATAGTTATTGTCGTTCTATCGATCATATCTGCATAATATGGTTAATAATATGAGTTAGATTGATAATAGTGAGTGTAATAAGTATAGTAATTGTCGTTCTATCGGTCATATGACCATAATATGGCTAATAATATGAGTTAGATTGATAATAATAAGAGTAATGAGTATAGTAATTGTCGTTCTATCGATCATATCTGCATAATATGTTTAATAATATGAGTTAGATTGATAATAGTGAGTGTAATAAGTATAGTAATTGTCGCTCTATCGATCATATAAGCATAATATGGCTAATAATATGAGTTACGTTGATAATAATAAGAGTAATGAGTATAGTAATTGTCGTTCTGTCGATCATATAAGCATAATATGGCTAATAATATGAGTTAGATTGATAATAATAACAGTAATGAGTATAGTAATTGTCGTCCTATCGATCATATAAGCATAATATGGCTAATAATATGAGTTAGATTGATAATAATAAGAGTAATATGTATAGTAATTGTCGTTCTATCGATCATATAAGCATAATATGGCTAATAATATGAGAGAGATTGATAATAGTGAGTGTAATAAGTATAGTAATTGTCGTTCTATCGATCATATAAGCATAATATGGCTAATAATATGAGTTAGATTGATAATAATAACAGTAATGAGTATAGTAATTGTCGTCCTATCGATCATATAAGCATAATGTGGCTAATAATATGAGTTAGATTGATAATAATAAGATTAATGAGTATAGTAATTGTCGTTCTATCGATCATATCTGCATAATATGGTTAATAATATGAGTTAGATTGATAATAGTGAGTGTCATAAGTATAGTCATTGTCGCTCTATCGATCATATAAGCATAATATGGCTAATAATATGAGTTAGATTGATAATAATAACAGTAATGAGTATAGTAATTGTCGTCCTATCGATCATATAAGCATAATATGGCTAATAATATGAGTTAGATTGATAATAATAAGAGTAATATGTATAGTAATTGTCGTTCTATCGATCATATAAGCATAATATGGCTAATAATATGAGAGAGATTGATAATAGTGAGTGTAATAAGTATAGTAATTGTCGTTCTATCGATCATATAAGCATAATATGGCTAATAATATGAGTTAGATTGATAATAGTGAGTGTAATAAGTTTAGTAAATGTCGTTCTATCGATCATATAAGCATAATATAGCTAATAATATGAGTTACATTGATAATAATAAGAGTAATAAGTATAGTAATTGTCGTTCTATCGATCATATCTGCATAATATGGTTAATAATATGAGTTAGATTGATAATAGTGAGTGTAATAAGTACAGTTATTGTCGCTCTATCGATCATATAAGCGTAATATGGCTAATAATATGAGTTAGATTGATAATAATAAGAGTAACATGTATAGTAATTGTCGTTCTATCGATCATATAAGCATAATATGGCTAATAATATGAGTTAGATTGATAATAGTGAGTGTAATAAGTATAGTAATTGTCGTTCTATCGATCATATAAGCAGAATATGGCTAATAATATGAGTTAGATTGATAATAGTAAGAGTAATGAGTATAGCAATTGTCGTACTATCGATCATATAAGCATAATGTGGCTAATAATATGAGTTAGATTGATAATAATAAGATTAATGAGTATAGTAATTGTCGTTCTATCGATCATATCTGCATAATATGGTTAATAATATGAGTTAGATTGATAATAGTGAGTGTAATAAGTATAGTCATTGTCGCTCTATCGATCATATAAGCATAATATGACTAATAATATGAGTTAGATAGATAATAATAAGAGTAATGAGTATAGTTATTGTCGTTCTATCGATCATATCTGCATAATATGGTTAATAATATGAGTTAGATTGATAATAGTGAGTGTAATAAGTATAGTAATTGTCGTTCTATCGGTCATATGACCATAATATGGCTAATAATATGAGTTAGAATGATAATAATAAGAGTAATAAGTATAGTAATTGACGTTCTATCGATCATATAAGCATAATGTGGCTAATAATATGAGTTAGATTGATAATAATAAAAGTAATGAGTATAGTAATTGCCGTTCTGTCGATCATATCTGCATAATATGGTTAATAATATGAGTTAGATTGATAATAGTGAGTGTAATAAGTATAGTAATTGTCGCTCTATCGATCATATAAGCATAATATGGCTAATAATATGAGTTAGATAGATAATATTAAGAGTAATGAGTATAGTTATTGTCGTTCTATCGATCATATCTGCATAATATGGTTAACAATATGAGTTAGATTGATAATAGTGAGTGTAATAAGTATAGTAATTGTCGTTCTATCGGTCATATGACCATAATATGGCTAATAATATGAGTTAGATTGATAATAATAAGAGTAATGAGTATAGTAATTGTCGTTCTATCGATCATATCTGCATAATATGTTTAATAATATGAGTTAGATTGATAATAGTGAGTGTAATAAGTATAGTAATTGTCGCTCTATCGATCATATAAGCATAATATGGCTAATAATATGAGTTACGTTGATAATAATAAGAGTAATGAGTATAGTAATTGTCGTTCTATCGATCATATAAGCATAATATGGCTAATAATATGAGTTAGATTGATAATAATAACAGTAATGAGTATAGTAATTGTCGTCCTGTCGATCATATAAGCATAATATGGCTAATAATATGAGTTAGATTGATAATAATAAGAGTAATATGTATAGTAATTGTCGTTCTATCGATCATATAAGCATAATATGGCTAATAATATGAGAGAGATTGATAATAGTGAGTGTAATAAGTATAGTAATTGTCGTTCTATCGATCATATAAGCATAATATGGCTAATAATATGAGTTAGATTGATAATAATAACAGTAATGAGTATAGTAATTGTCGTCCTATCGATCATATAAGCATAATGTGGCTAATAATATGAGTTAGATTGATAATAATAAGATTAATGAGTATAGTAATTGTCGTTCTATCGATCATATCTGCATAATATGGTTAATAATATGAGTTAGATTGATAATAGTGAGTGTCATAAGTATAGTCATTGTCGCTCTATCGATCATATAAGCATAATATGGCTAATAATATGAGTTAGATTGATAATAATAACAGTAATGAGTATAGTAATTGTCGTCCTATCGATCATATAAGCATAATATGGCTAATAATATGAGTTAGATTGATAATAATAAGAGTAATATGTATAGTAATTGTCGTTCTATCGATCATATAAGCATAATATGGCTAATAATATGAGAGAGATTGATAATAGTGAGTGTAATAAGTATAGTAATTGTCGTTCTATCGATCATATAAGCATAATATGGCTAATAATATGAGTTAGATTGATAATAGTGAGTGTAATAAGTTTAGTAAATGTCGTTCTATCGATCATATAAGCATAATATAGCTAATAATATGAGTTGCATTGATAATAATAAGAGTAATAAGTATAGTAATTGTCGTTCTATCGATCATATCTGCATAATATGGTTAATAATATGAGTTAGATTGATAATAGTGAGTGTAATAAGTACAGTTATTGTCGCTCTATCGATCATATAAGCGTAATATGGCTAATAATATGAGTTAGATTGATAATAATAAGAGTAACATGTATAGTAATTGTCGTTCTATCGATCATATAAGCATAATATGGCTAATAATATGAGTTAGATTGATAATAGTGAGTGTAATAAGTATAGTAATTGTCGTTCTATCGATCATATAAGCAGAATATGGCTAATAATATGAGTTAGATTGATAATAGTAAGAGTAATGAGTATAGCAATTGTCGTACTATCGATCATATAAGCATAATGTGGCTAATAATATGAGTTAGATTGATAATAATAAGATTAATGAGTATAGTAATTGTCGTTCTATCGATCATATCTGCATAATATGGTTAATAATATGAGTTAGATTGATAATAGTGAGTGTAATAAGTATAGTCATTGTCGCTCTATCGATCATATAAGCATAATATGACTAATAATATGAGTTAGATAGATAATAATAAGAGTAATGAGTATAGTTATTGTCGTTCTATCGATCATATCTGCATAATATGGTTAATAATATGAGTTAGATTGATAATAGTGAGTGTAATAAGTATAGTAATTGTCGTTCTATCGGTCATATGACCATAATATGGCTAATAATATGAGTTAGAATGATAATAATAAGAGTAATAAGTATAGTAATTGACGTTCTATCGATCATATAAGCATAATGTGGCTAATAATATGAGTTAGATTGATAATAATAAAAGTAATGAGTATAGTAATTGTCGTTCTGTCGATCATATCTGCATAATATGGTTAATAATATGAGTTAGATTGATAATAGTGAGTGTAATAAGTATAGTAGTTGTCGCTCTATCGATCATATAAGCATAATATGGCTAATAATATGAGTTAGATAGATAATATTAAGAGTAATGAGTATAGTTATTGTCGTTCTATCGATCATATCTGCATAATATGGTTAATAATATGAGTTAGATTGATAATAGTGAGTGTAATAAGTATAGTAATTGTCGTTCTATCGATCATATAAGCAGAATATGGCTAATAATATGAGTTAGATTGATAATAGTAAGAGTAATGAGTATAGCAATTGTCGTACTATCGATCATATAAGCATAATGTGGCTAATAATATGAGTTAGATTGATAATAATAAGATTAATGAGTATAGTAATTGTCGTTCTATCGATCATATCTGCATAATATGGTTAATAATATGAGTTAGATTGATAATAGTGAGTGTAATAAGTATAGTCATTGTCGCTCTATCGATCATATAAGCATAATATGACTAATAATATGAGTTAGATAGATAATAATAAGAGTAATGAGTATAGTTATTGTCGTTCAATCGATCATATCTGCATAATATGGTTAATAATATGAGTTAGATTGATAATAGTGAGTGTAATAAGTATAGTAATTGTCGTTCTATCGGTCATATGACCATAATATGGCTAATAATATGAGTTAGAATGATAATAATAAGAGTAATAAGTATAGTAATTGACGTTCTATCGATCATATAAGCATAATGTGGCTAATAATATGAGTTAGATTGATAATAGTGAGTGTAATAAGTATAGTAATTGTCGTTCTATCGGTCATATGACCATAATATGGCTAATAATATGAGTTAGATTGATAATAATAAGAGTAATGAGTATAGTAATTGTCGTTCTATCGATCATATCTGCATAATATGTTTAATAATATGAGTTAGATTGATAATAGTGAGTGTAATAAGTATAGTAATTGTCGCTCTATCGATCATATAAGCATAATATGGCTAATAATATGAGTTACGTTGATAATAATAAGAGTAATGAGTATAGTAATTGTCGTTCTATCGATCATATAAGCATAATATGGCTAATAATATGAGAGAGATTGATAATAGTGAGTGTAATAAGTATAGTAATTGTCGTTCTATCGATCATATAAGCATAATATGGCTAATAATATGAGTTAGATTGATAATAGTGAGTGTAATAAGTTTAGTAAATGTCGTTCTATCGATCATATAAGCATAATATAGCTAATAATATGAGTTACATTGATAATAATAAGAGTAATAAGTATAGTAATTGTCGTTCTATCGATCATATCTGCATAATATGGTTAATAATATGAGTTAGATTGATAATAGTGAGTGTAATAAGTATAGTTATTGTCGCTCTATCGATCATATAAGCGTAATATGGCTAATAATATGAGTTAGATTGATAATAATAAGAGTAACATGTATAGTAATTGTCGTTCTATCGATCATATAAGCATAATATGGCTAATAATATGAGTTAGATTGATAATAGTGAGTGTAATAAGTATAGTAATTGTCGTTCTATCGATCATATCTGCATAATATGGTTAATAATATGAGTTAGATTGATGATAGTGAGTGTAATAAGTATAGTAATTGTCGCTCTATCGATCATATAAGCATAATATGGCTAATAATATGAGTTAGATAGATAATATTAAGAGTAATGAGTATAGTTATTGTCGTTCTATCGATCATATCTGCATAATATGGCTAATAATATGAGTTAGATAGATAATATTAAGAGTAATGAGTATAGTTATTGTCGTTCTATCGATCATATCTGCATAATATGGTTAATAATATGAGTTAGATTGATAATAGTGAGTGTAATAAGTATAGTAATTGTCGTTCTATCGGTCATATGACCATAATATGGCTAATAATATGAGTTAGATTGATAATAATAAGAGTAATGAGTATAGTAATTGTCGTTCTATCGATCATATCTGCATAATATGTTTAATAATATGAGTTAGATTGATAATAGTGAGTGTAATAAGTATAGTAATTGTCGCTCTATCGATCATATAAGCATAATATGGCTAATAATATGAGTTACGTTGATAATAATAAGAGTAATGAGTATAGTAATTGTCGTTCTATCGATCATATAAGCATAATATGGCTAATAATATGAGTTAGATTGATAATAATAACAGTAATGAGTATAGTAATTGTCGTCCTATCGATCATATAAGCATAATATGGCTAATAATATGAGTTAGATTGATAATAATAAGAGTAATATGTATAGTAATTGTCGTTCTATCGATCATATAAGCATAATATGGCTAATAATATGAGAGAGATTGATAATAGTGAGTGTAATAAGTATAGTAATTGTCGTTCTATCGATCATATAAGCAGAATATGGCTAATAATATGAGTTAGATTGATAATAGTAAGAGTAATGAGTATAGCAATTGTCGTACTATCGATCATATAAGCATAATGTGGCTAATAATATGAGTTAGATTGATAATAATAAGAGTAATGAGTATAGTAATTGTCGTTCTATCGATCATATCTGCATAATATGGTTAATAATGTGAGTTAGATTGATAATAGTGAGTGTAATAAGTATAGTAATTGTCGTTCTATCGGTCATATGACCATAATATGGCTAATAATATGAGTTAGAATGATAATAATAAGAGTAATAAGTATAGTAATTGACGTTCTATCGATCATATAAGCATAATGTGGCTAATAATATGAGTTAGATTGATAATAATAAGAGTAACGAGTATAGTAATTGTCGTTCTATCGATCATATAAGCATAATATGGCTAATAATATGAGTTAGATTGATAATAGTGAGTGTAATAAGTATAGTAATTGTCGTTCTATCGATCATATAAGCAGAATATGGCTAATAATATGAGTTAGATTGATAATAGTAAGAGTAATGAGTATAGCAATTGTCGTACTATCGATCATATAAGCATAATGTGGCTAATAATATGAGTTAGATTGATAATAATAAGATTAATGAGTATAGTAATTGTCGTTCTATCGATCATATCTGCATAATATGGTTAATAATATGAGTTAGATTGATAATAGTGAGTGTAATAAGTATAGTCATTGTCGCTCTATCGATCATATAAGCATAATATGACTAATAATATGAGTTAGATAGATAATAATAAGAGTAATGAGTATAGTTATTGTCGTTCTATCGATCATATCTGCATAATATGGTTAATAATATGAGTTAGATTGATAATAGTGAGTGTAATAAGTATAGTAATTGTCGTTCTATCGGTCATATGACCATAATATGGCTAATAATATGAGTTAGAATGATAATAATAAGAGTAATAAGTATAGTAATTGACGTTCTATCGATCATATAAGCATAATGTGGCTAATAATATGAGTTAGATTGATAATAATAAAAGTAATGAGTATAGTAATTGTCGTTCTGTCGATCATATCTGCATAATATGGTTAATAATATGAGTTAGATTGATAATAGTGAGTGTAATAAGTATAGTAGTTGTCGCTCTATCGATCATATAAGCATAATATGGCTAATAATATGAGTTAGATAGATAATATTAAGAGTAATGAGTATAGTTATTGTCGTTCTATCGATCATATCTGCATAATATGGTTAATAATATGAGTTAGATTGATAATAGTGAGTGTAATAAGTATAGTAATTGTCGTTCTATCGATCATATAAGCAGAATATGGCTAATAATATGAGTTAGATTGATAATAGTAAGAGTAATGAGTATAGCAATTGTCGTACTATCGATCATATAAGCATAATGTGGCTAATAATATGAGTTAGATTGATAATAATAAGATTAATGAGTATAGTAATTGTCGTTCTATCGATCATATCTGCATAATATGGTTAATAATATGAGTTAGATTGATAATAGTGAGTGTAATAAGTATAGTCATTGTCGCTCTATCGATCATATAAGCATAATATGACTAATAATATGAGTTAGATAGATAATAATAAGAGTAATGAGTATAGTTATTGTCGTTCAATCGATCATATCTGCATAATATGGTTAATAATATGAGTTAGATTGATAATAGTGAGTGTAATAAGTATAGTAATTGTCGTTCTATCGGTCATATGACCATAATATGGCTAATAATATGAGTTAGAATGATAATAATAAGAGTAATAAGTATAGTAATTGACGTTCTATCGATCATATAAGCATAATGTGGCTAATAATATGAGTTAGATTGATAATAATAAGAGTAATGAGTATAGTAATTGTCGTTCTGTCGATCATATCTGCATAATATGGTTAATAATATGAGTTAGATTGATAATAGTGAGTGTAATAAGTATAGTAATTGTCGCTCTATCGATCATATAAGCATAATATGGCTAATAATATGAGTTAGATAGATAATATTAAGAGTAATGAGTATAGTTATTGTCGTTCTATCGATCATATCTGCATAATATGGTTAATAATATGAGTTAGATTGATAATAGTGAGTGTAATAAGTATAGTAATTGTCGTTCTATCGGTCATATGACCATAATATGGCTAATAATATGAGTTAGATTGATAATAATAAGAGTAATGAGTATAGTAATTGTCGTTCTATCGATCATATCTGCATAATATGTTTAATAATATGAGTTAGATTGATAATAGTGAGTGTAATAAGTATAGTAATTGTCGCTCTATCGATCATATAAGCATAATATGGCTAATAATATGAGTTACGTTGATAATAATAAGAGTAATGAGTATAGTAATTGTCGTTCTATCGATCATATAAGCATAATATGGCTAATAATATGAGAGAGATTGATAATAGTGAGTGTAATAAGTATAGTAATTGTCGTTCTATCGATCATATAAGCATAATATGGCTAATAATATGAGTTAGATTGATAATAGTGAGTGTAATAAGTTTAGTAAATGTCGTTCTATCGATCATATAAGCATAATATAGCTAATAATATGAGTTACATTGATAATAATAAGAGTAATAAGTATAGTAATTGTCGTTCTATCGATCATATCTGCATAATATGGTTAATAATATGAGTTAGATTGATAATAGTGAGTGTAATAAGTATAGTTATTGTCGCTCTATCGATCATATAAGCGTAATATGGCTAATAATATGAGTTAGATTGATAATAATAAGAGTAACATGTATAGTAATTGTCGTTCTATCGATCATATAAGCATAATATGGCTAATAATATGAGTTAGATTGATAATAGTGAGTGTAATAAGTATAGTAATTGTCGTTCTATCGATCATATAAGCAGAATATGGCTAATAATATGAGTTAGATTGATAATAGTAAGAGTAATGAGTATAGCAATTGTCGTACTATCGATCATATAAGCATAATGTGGCTAATAATATGAGTTAGATTGATAATAATAAGATTAATGAGTATAGTAATTGTCGTTCTATCGATCATATCTGCATAATATGGTTAATAATATGAGTTAGATTGATAATAGTGAGTGTAATAAGTATAGTCATTGTCGCTCTATCGATCATATAAGCATAATATGACTAATAATATGAGTTAGATAGATAATAATAAGAGTAATGAGTATAGTTATTGTCGTTCTATCGATCATATCTGCATAATATGGTTAATAATATGAGTTAGATTGATAATAGTGAGTGTAATAAGTATAGTAATTGTCGTTCTATCGGTCATATGACCATAATATGGCTAATAATATGAGTTAGAATGATAATAATAAGAGTAATAAGTATAGTAATTGACGTTCTATCGATCATATAAGCATAATGTGGCTAATAATATGAGTTAGATTGATAATAATAAAAGTAATGAGTATAGTAATTGTCGTTCTGTCGATCATATCTGCATAATATGGTTAATAATATGAGTTAGATTGATGATAGTGAGTGTAATAAGTATAGTAATTGTCGCTCTATCGATCATATAAGCATAATATGGCTAATAATATGAGTTAGATAGATAATATTAAGAGTAATGAGTATAGTTATTGTCGTTCTATCGATCATATCTGCATAATATGGTTAATAATATGAGTTAGATTGATAATAGTGAGTGTAATAAGTATAGTAATTGTCGTTCTATCGGTCATATGACCATAATATGGCTAATAATATGAGTTAGATTGATAATAATAAGAGTAATGAGTATAGTAATTGTCGTTCTATCGATCATATCTGCATAATATGTTTAATAATATGAGTTAGATTGATAATAGTGAGTGTAATAAGTATAGTAATTGTCGCTCTATCGATCATATAAGCATAATATGGCTAATAATATGAGTTACGTTGATAATAATAAGAGTAATGAGTATAGTAATTGTCGTTCTATCGATCATATAAGCATAATATGGCTAATAATATGAGTTAGATTGATAATAATAACAGTAATGAGTATAGTAATTGTCGTCCTATCGATCATATAAGCATAATATGGCTAATAATATGAGTTAGATTGATAATAATAAGAGTAATATGTATAGTAATTGTCGTTCTATCGATCATATAAGCATAATATGGCTAATAATATGAGAGAGATTGATAATAGTGAGTGTAATAAGTATAGTAATTGTCGTTCTATCGATCATATAAGCAGAATATGGCTAATAATATGAGTTAGATTGATAATAGTAAGAGTAATGAGTATAGCAATTGTCGTACTATCGATCATATAAGCATAATGTGGCTAATAATATGAGTTAGATTGATAATAATAAGAGTAATGAGTATAGTAATTGTCGTTCTATCGATCATATCTGCATAATATGGTTAATAATGTGAGTTAGATTGATAATAGTGAGTGTAATAAGTATAGTAATTGTCGTTCTATCGGTCATATGACCATAATATGGCTAATAATATGAGTTAGAATGATAATAATAAGAGTAATAAGTATAGTAATTGACGTTCTATCGATCATATAAGCATAATGTGGCTAATAATATGAGTTAGATTGATAATAATAAGAGTAACGAGTATAGTAATTGTCGTTCTGTCGATCATATCTGCATAATATGGTTAATAATATGAGTTAGATTGATAATAGTGAGTGTAATAAGTATAGTCATTGTCGCTCTATCGATCATATAAGCATAATATGGCTAATAATATGAGTTAGATAGATAATAATAAGAGTAATGAGTATAGTTATTGTCGTTCTATCGATCATATCTGCATAATATGGTTAATAATATGAGTTAGATTGATAATAGTGAGTGTAATAAGTATAGTAATTGTCGTTCTATCGGTCATATGACCATAATATGGCTAATAATATGAGTTAGATTGATAATAATAAGAGTAATGAGTATAGTAATTGTCGTTCTATCGATCATATCTGCATAATATGGTTAATAATATGAGTTAGATTGATAATAGTGAGTGTAATAAGTATAGTAATTGTCGCTCTATCGATCATATAAGCATAATATGGCTAATAATATGAGTTACGTTGATAATAATAAGAGTAATGAGTATAGTAATTGTCGTTCTATCGATCATATAAGCATAATATGGCTAATAATATGAGTTAGATTGATAATAATAACAGTAATGAGTATAGTAATTGTCGTCCTATCGATCATATAAGCATAATATGGCTAATAATATGAGTTAGATTGATAATAATAAGAGTAATATGTATAGTAATTGTCGTTCTATCGATCATATAAGCATAATATGGCTAATAATATGAGAGAGATTGATAATAGTGAGTGTAATAAGTATAGTAATTGTCGTTCTATCGATCATATAAGCATAATATGGCTAATAATATGAGTTAGATTGATAATAGTGAGTGTAATAAGTTTAGTAAATGTCGTTCTATCGATCATATAAGCATAATATAGCTAATAATATGAGTTACATTGATAATAATAAGAGTAATAAGTATAGTAATTGTCGTTCTATCGATCATATCTGCATAATATGGTTAATAATATGAGTTAGATTGATAATAGTGAGTGTAATAAGTATAGTTATTGTCGCTCTATCGATCATATAAGCGTAATATGGCTAATAATATGAGTTAGATTGATAATAATAAGAGTAACATGTATAGTAATTGTCGTTCTATCGATCATATAAGCATAATATGGCTAATAATATGAGTTAGATTGATAATAGTGAGTGTAATAAGTATAGTAATTGTCGTTCTATCGATCATATAAGCAGAATATGGCTAATAATATGAGTTAGATTGATAATAGTAAGAGTAATGAGTATAGCAATTGTCGTACTATCGATCATATAAGCATAATGTGGCTAATAATATGAGTTAGATTGATAATAGTGAGTGTAATAAGTTTAGTAAATGTCGTTCTATCGATCATATAAGCATAATATAGCTAATAATATTAGTTACATTGATAATAATAAGAGTAATGAGTATAGTAATTGTCGTTATATCGATCATATAAGCATAATATGACTAATAATATGAGTTAGATTGATAATAATAACAGTAATGAGTATAGTAATTGTCGTCCTATCGATCATATAAGCATAATATGGCTAATAATATGAGTTAGATTGATAATAATAAGAGTAATATGTGTAGTAATTATCGTTCTATCCGTCATATAAGCATAATATGCCTAATAATATGAGTTAGATTGATAATAATAAGAATAATGAGTCTAGTAATTGTCGTTCTATCGATCATATCTGCATAATATGGTTAATAATATGAGTTAGATTGATAATAATAAGAGTAATGAGTATAGTAATTGTCGTTCTATCGATCATATCTGCATAATATGGTTAATAATATGAGTTAGATTGATAATAGTGAGTGTAATAAGTATAGTAATTGTCGCTCTATCGATCATATAAGCATAATATGGCTAATAATATGAGTTAGATTGATAATAGTGAGTGTAATAAGTATAGTAATTGTCGTTCTATCGATCATATAAGCAGAATATGGCTAATAATATGAGTTAGATTGATAATAGTAAGAGTAATGAGTATAGCAATTGTCGTACTATCGATCATATAAGCATAATGTGGCTAATAATATGAGTTAGATTGATAATAATAAGATTAATGAGTATAGTAATTGTCGTTCTATCGATCATATCTGCATAATATGGTTAATAATATGAGTTAGATTGATAATAGTGAGTGTAATAGGTATAGTTATTGTCGCTCTATCGATCATATAAGCCTAATATGGCTAATAATATGTGTTAGATTGATAATAATAAGAGTAACATGTATAGTAATTGTCGTTCTATCGATCATATAAGCATAATATGGCTAATAATATGAGTTAGATTGATAATAGTGAGTGTAATGAGTATAGCAATTGTCGTACTATCGATCATATAAGCATAATGTGGCTAATAATATGAGTTAGATTGATAATAATAAGATTAATGAGTATAGTAATTGTCGTTCTATCGATCATATCTGCATAATATGGTTAATAATATGAGTTAGATTGATAATAGTGAGTGTCATAAGTATAGTCATTGTCGCTCTATCGATCATATAAGCATAATATGGCTAATAATATGAGTTAGATTGATAATAATAACAGTAATGAGTATAGTAATTGTCGTCCTATCGATCATATAAGCATAATATGGCTAATAATATGAGTTAGATTGGTAATAATAAGAGTAATATGTATAGTAATTGTCGTTCTATCGATCATATAAGCATAATATGGCTAATAATATGAGTTACATTGATAATAATAAGAGTAATAAGTATAGTAATTGTCGTTCTATCGATCATATCTGCATAATATGGTTAATAATATGAGTTAGATTGATAATAGTGAGTGTAATAAGTATAGTAATTGTCGTTCTATCGATCATATAAGCAGAATATGGCTAATAATATGAGTTAGATTGATAATAGTAAGAGTAATGAGTATAGCAATTGTCGTACTATCGATCATATAAGCATAATGTGGCTAATAATATGAGTTAGATTGATAATAATAAGATTAATGAGTATAGTAATTGTCGTTCTATCGATCATATCTGCATAATATGGTTAATAATATGAGTTAGATTGATAATAGTGAGTGTAATAAGTATAGTCATTGTCGCTCTATCGATCATATAAGCATAATATGACTAATAATATGAGTTAGATAGATAATAATAAGAGTAATGAGTATAGTTATTGTCGTTCAATCGATCATATCTGCATAATATGGTTAATAATATGAGTTAGATTGATAATAGTGAGTGTAATAAGTATAGTAATTGTCGTTCTATCGGTCATATGACCATAATATGGCTAATAATATCTGCATAATATGGTTAATAATATGAGGTAGATTGATAATAGTGAGTGTAATAAGTATAGTAATTGTCGCTCTATCGATCATATAAGCATAATATGGCTAATAATATGAGTTAGATAGATAATATTAAGAGTAATGAGTATAGTTATTGTCGTTCTATCGATCATATCTGCATAATATGGTTAATAATATGAGTTAGATTGATAATAGTGAGTGTAATAAGTATAGTAATTGTCGTTCTATCGGTCATATGACCATAATATGGCTAATAATATGAGTTAGATTGATAATAATAAGAGTAATGAGTATAGTAATTGTCGTTCTATCGATCATATCTGCATAATATGTTTAATAATATGAGTTAGATTGATAATAGTGAGTGTAATAAGTATAGTAATTGTCGTTCTATCGGTCATATGACCATAATATGGCTAATAATATGAGTTAGAATTACTATACAGTAATTGTCGCTCTATCGATCATATAAGCATAATATGGCTAATAATATGAGTTACGTTGATAATAATAAGAGTAATGAGTATAGTAATTGTCGTTCTATCGATCATATAAGCATAATATGGCTAATAATATGAGTTAGATTGATAATAATAACAGTAATGAGTATTGTAATTGTCGTCCTATCGATCATATAAGCATAATATGGCTAATAATATGAGTTAGATTGATAATAATAAGAGTAATATGTATAGTAATTGTCGTTCTATCGATCATATAAGCATAATATGGCTAATAATATGAGAGAGATTGATAATAGTGAGTGTAATAAGTATAGTAATTGTCGTTCTATCGATCATATAAGCATAATATGGCTAATAATATGAGTTAGATTGATAATAATAACAGTAATGAGTATAGTAATTGTCGTCCTATCGATCATATAAGCATAATGTGGCTAATAATATGAGTTAGATTGATAATAATAAGATTAATGAGTATAGTAATTGTCGTTCTATCGATCATATCTGCATAATATGGTTAATAATATGAGTTAGATTGATAATAGTGAGTGTCATAAGTATAGTCATTGTCGCTCTATCGATCATATAAGCATAATATGGCTAATAATATGAGTTAGATTGATAATAATAACAGTAATGAGTATAGTAATTGTCGTCCTATCGATCATATAAGCATAATATGGCTAATAATATGAGTTAGATTGATAATAATAAGAGTAATATGTATAGTAAATGTCGTTCTATCGATCATATAAGCATAATATGGCTAATAATATGAGAGAGATTGATAATAGTGAGTGTAATAAGTATAGTAATTGTCGTTCTATCGATCATATAAGCATAATATGGCTAATAATATGAGTTAGATTGATAATAGTGAGTGTAATAAGTTTAGTAAATGTCGTTCTATCGATCATATAAGCATAATATAGCTAATAATATGAGTTACATTGATAATAATAAGAGTAATAAGTATAGTAATTGTCGTTCTATCGATCATATCTGCATAATATGGTTAATAATATGAGTTAGATTGATAATAGTGAGTGTAATAAGTACAGTTATTGTCGCTCTATCGATCATATAAGCGTAATATGGCTAATAATATGAGTTAGATTGATAATAATAAGAGTAACATGTATAGTAATTGTCGTTCTATCGATCATATAAGCATAATATGGCTAATAATATGAGTTAGATTGATAATAGTGAGTGTAATAAGTATAGTAATTGTCGTTCTATCGATCATATAAGCAGAATATGGCTAATAATATGAGTTAGATTGATAATAGTAAGAGTAATGAGTATAGCAATTGTCGTACTATCGATCATATAAGCATAATGTGGCTAATAATATGAGTTAGATTGATAATAATAAGATTAATGAGTATAGTAATTGTCGTTCTATCGATCATATCTGCATAATATGGTTAATAATATGAGTTAGATTGATAATAGTGAGTGTAATAAGTATAGTCATTGTCGCTCTATCGATCATATAAGCATAATATGACTAATAATATGAGTTAGATAGATAATAATAAGAGTAATGAGTATAGTTATTGTCGTTCTATCGATCATATCTGCATAATATGGTTAATAATATGAGTTAGATTGATAATAGTGAGTGTAATAAGTATAGTAATTGTCGCTCTATCGATCATATAAGCATAATATGGCTAATAATATGAGTTAGATAGATAATATTAAGAGTAATGAGTATAGTTATTGTCGTTCTATCGATCATATCTGCATAATATGGTTAATAATATGAGTTAGATTGATAATAGTGAGTGTAATAAGTATAGTAATTGTCGTTCTATCGGTCATATGACCATAATATGGCTAATAATATGAGTTAGATTGATAATAATAAGAGTAATGAGTATAGTAATTGTCGTTCTATCGATCATATCTGCATAATATGTTTAATAATATGAGTTAGATTGATAATAGTGAGTGTAATAAGTATAGTAATTGTCGCTCTATCGATCATATAAGCATAATATGGCTAATAATATGAGTTACGTTGATAATAATAAGAGTAATGAGTATAGTAATTGTCGTTCTATCGATCATATAAGCATAATATGGCTAATAATATGAGTTAGATTGATAATAATAACAGTAATGAGTATAGTAATTGTCGTCCTGTCGATCATATAAGCATAATATGGCTAATAATATGAGTTTAGATTGATAATAATAAGAGTAATATGTATAGTAATTGTCGTTCTATCGATCATATAAGCATAATATGGCTAATAATATGAGAGAGATTGATAATAGTGAGTGTAATAAGTATAGTAATTGTCGTTCTATCGATCATATAAGCATAATATGGCTAATAATATGAGTTAGATTGATAATAATAACAGTAATGAGTATAGTAATTGTCGTCCTATCGATCATATAAGCATAATGTGGCTAATAATATGAGTTAGATTGATAATAATAAGATTAATGAGTATAGTAATTGTCGTTCTATCGATCATATCTGCATAATATGGTTAATAATATGAGTTAGATTGATAATAGTGAGTGTCATAAGTATAGTCATTGTCGCTCTATCGATCATATAAGCATAATATGGCTAATAATATGAGTTAGATTGATAATAATAACAGTAATGAGTATAGTAATTGTCGTCCTATCGATCATATAAGCATAATATGGCTAATAATATGAGTTAGATTGATAATAAATAAGAGTAATATGTATAGTAATTGTCGTTCTATCGATCATATAAGCATAATGGCTAATAATATGAGAGAGATTGATAATAGTGAGTGTAATAAGTATAGTAATTGTCGTTCTATCGATCATATAAGCATAATATGGCTAATAATATGAGTTAGATTGATAATAGTGAGTGTAATAAGTTTAGTAAATGTCGTTCTATCGATCATATAAGCATAATATAGCTAATAATATGAGTTGCATTGATAATAATAAGAGTAATAAGTATAGTAATTGTCGTTCTATCGATCATATCTGCATAATATGGTTAATAATATGAGTTAGATTGATAATAGTGAGTGTAATAAGTACAGTTATTGTCGCTCTATCGATCATATAAGCGTAATATGGCTAATAATATGAGTTAGATTGATAATAATAAGAGTAACATGTATAGTAATTGTCGTTCTATCGATCATATAAGCATAATATGGCTAATAATATGAGTTAGATTGATAATAGTGAGTGTAATAAGTATAGTAACTGTCGTTCTATCGATCATATAAGCAGAATATGGCTAATAATATGAGTTAGATTGATAATAGTAAGAGTAATGAGTATAGCAATTGTCGTACTATCGATCATATAAGCATAATGTGGCTAATAATATGAGTTAGATTGATAATAATAAGATTAATGAGTATAGTAATTGTCGTTCTATCGATCATATCTGCATAATATGGTTAATAATATGAGTTAGATTGATAATAGTGAGTGTAATAAGTATAGTCATTGTCGCTCTATCGATCATATAAGCATAATATGACTAATAATATGAGTTAGATAGATAATAATAAGAGTAATGAGTATAGTTATTGTCGTTCTATCGATCATATCTGCATAATATGGTTAATAATATGAGTTAGATTGATAATAGTGAGTGTAATAAGTATAGTAATTGTCGTTCTATCGGTCATATGACCATAATATGGCTAATAATATGAGTTAGAATGATAATAATAAGAGTAATAAGTATAGTAATTGACGTTCTATCGATCATATAAGCATAATGTGGCTAATAATATGAGTTAGATTGATAATAATAAAAGTAATGAGTATAGTAATTGTCGTTCTGTCGATCATATCTGCATAATATGGTTAATAATATGAGTTAGATTGATAATAGTGAGTGTAATAAGTATAGTAATTGTCGCTCTATCGATCATATAAGCATAATATGGCTAATAATATGAGTTAGATAGATAATATTAAGAGTAATGAGTATGGTTATTGTCGTTCTATCGATCATATCTGCATAATATGGTTAATAATATGAGTTAGATTGATAATAGTGAGTGTAATAAGTATAGTAATTGTCGTTCTATCGATCATATAAGCAGAATATGGCTAATAATATGAGTTAGATTGATAATAGTAAGAGTAATGAGTATAGCAATTGTCGTACTATCGATCATATAAGCATAATGTGGCTAATAATATGAGTTAGATTGATAATAATAAGATTAATGAGTATAGTAATTGTCGTTCTATCGATCATATCTGCATAATATGGTTAATAATATGAGTTAGATTGATAATAGTGAGTGTAATAAGTATAGTCATTGTCGCTCTATCGATCATATAAGCATAATATGACTAATAATATGAGTTAGATAGATAATAATAAGAGTAATGAGTATAGTTATTGTCGTTCAATCGATCATATCTGCATAATATGGTTAATAATATGAGTTAGATTGATAATAGTGAGTGTAGTAAGTATAGTAATTGTCGTTCTATCGGTCATATGACCATAATATGGCTAATAATATGAGTTAGAATGATAATAATAAGAGTAATAAGTATAGTAATTGACGTTCTATCGATCATATAAGCATAATGTGGCTAATAATATGAGTTAGATTGATAATAATAAGAGTAATGAGTATAGTAATTGTCGTTCTGTCGATCATATCTGCATAATATGGTTAATAATATGAGTTAGATTGATAATAGTGAGTGTAATAAGTATAGTAATTGTCGCTCTATCGATCATATAAGCATAATATGGCTAATAATATGAGTTAGATAGATAATATTAAGAGTAATGAGTATAGTTATTGTCGTTCTATCGATCATATCTGCATAATATGGTTAATAATATGAGTTAGATTGATAATAGTGAGTGTAATAAGTATAGTAATTGTCGTTCTATCGGTCATATGACCATAATATGGCTAATAATATGAGTTAGATTGATAATAATAAGAGTAATGAGTATAGTAATTGTCGTTCTATCGATCATATCTGCATAATATGTTTAATAATATGAGTTAGATTGATAATAGTGAGTGTAATAAGTATAGTAATTGTCGCTCTATCGATCATATAAGCATAATATGGCTAATAATATGAGTTACGTTGATAATAATAAGAGTAATGAGTATAGTAATTGTCGTTCTATCGATCATATAAGCATAATATGGCTAATAATATGAGTTAGATTGATAATAATAACAGTAATGAGTATAGTAATTGTCGTCCTATCGATCATATAAGCATAATATGGCTAATAATATGAGTTAGATTGATAATAATAAGAGTAATATGTATAGTAATTGTCGTTCTATCGATCATATAAGCATAATATGGCTAATAATATGAGAGAGATTGATAATAGTGAGTGTAATAAGTATAGTAATTGTCGTTCTATCGATCATATAAGCATAATATGGCTAATAATATGAGTTAGATTGATAATAATAAGATTAATGAGTATAGTAATTGTCGTTCTATCGATCATATCTGCATAATATGGTTAATAATATGAGTTAGATTGATAATAGTGAGTGTCATAAGTATAGTCATTGTCGCTCTATCGATCATATAAGCATAATATGGCTAATAATATGAGTTAGATTGATAATAATAACAGTAATGAGTATAGTAATTGTCGTCCTATCGATCATATAAGCATAATATGGCTAATAATATGAGTTAGATTGATAATAATAAGAGTAATATGTATAGTAATTGTCGTTCTATCGATCATATAAGCATAATATGGCTAATAATATGAGAGAGATTGATAATAGTGAGTGTAATAAGTATAGTAATTGTCGTTCTATCGATCATATAAGCATAATATGGCTAATAATATGAGTTAGATTGATAATAGTGAGTGTAATAAGTTTAGTAAATGTCGTTCTATCGATCATATAAGCATAATATAGCTAATAATATGAGTTACATTGATAATAATAAGAGTAATAAGTATAGTAATTGTCGTTCTATCGATCATATCTGCATAATATGGTTAATAATATGAGTTAGATTGATAATAGTGAGTGTAATAAGTACAGTTATTGTCGCTCTATCGATCATATAAGCGTAATATGGCTAATAATATGAGTTAGATTGATAATAATAAGAGTAACATGTATAGTAATTGTCGTTCTATCGATCATATAAGCATAATATGGCTAATAATATGAGTTAGATTGATAATAGTGAGTGTAATAAGTATAGTAATTGTCGTTCTATCGATCATATAAGCAGAATATGGCTAATAATATGAGTTAGATTGATAATAGTAAGAGTAATGAGTATAGCAATTGTCGTACTATCGATCATATAAGCATAATGTGGCTAATAATATGAGTTAGATTGATAATAATAAGATTAATGAGTATAGTAATTGTCGTTCTATCGATCATATCTGCATAATATGGTTAATAATATGAGTTAGATTGATAATAGTGAGTGTAATAAGTATAGTCATTGTCGCTCTATCGATCATATAAGCATAATATGACTAATAATATGAGTTAGATAGATAATAATAAGAGTAATGAGTATAGTTATTGTCGTTCTATCGATCATATCTGCATAATATGGTTAATAATATGAGTTAGATTGATAATAGTGAGTGTAATAAGTATAGTAATTGTCGTTCTATCGGTCATATGACCATAATATGGCTAATAATATGAGTTAGAATGATAATAATAAGAGTAATAAGTATAGTAATTGACGTTCTATCGATCATATAAGCATAATGTGGCTAATAATATGAGTTAGATTGATAATAATAAAAGTAATGAGTATAGTAATTGCCGTTCTGTCGATCATATCTGCATAATATGGTTAATAATATGAGTTAGATTGATAATAGTGAGTGTAATAAGTATAGTAATTGTCGCTCTATCGATCATATAAGCATAATATGGCTAATAATATGAGTTAGATAGATAATATTAAGAGTAATGAGTATAGTTATTGTCGTTCTATCGATCATATCTGCATAATATGGTTAATAATATGAGTTAGATTGATAATAGTGAGTGTAATAAGTATAGTAATTGTCGTTCTATCGGTCATATGACCATAATATGGCTAATAATATGAGTTAGATTGATAATAATAAGAGTAATGAGTATAGTAATTGTCGTTCTATCGATCATATCTGCATAATATGTTTAATAATATGAGTTAGATTGATAATAGTGAGTGTAATAAGTATAGTAATTGTCGCTCTATCGATCATATAAGCATAATATGGCTAATAATATGAGTTACGTTGATAATAATAAGAGTAATGAGTATAGTAATTGTCGTTCTATCGATCATATAAGCATAATATGGCTAATAATATGAGTTAGATTGATAATAATAACAGTAATGAGTATAGTAATTGTCGTCCTGTCGATCATATAAGCATAATATGGCTAATAATATGAGTTAGATTGATAATAATAAGAGTAATATGTATAGTAATTGTCGTTCTATCGATCATATAAGCATAATATGGCTAATAATATGAGAGAGATTGATAATAGTGAGTGTAATAAGTATAGTAATTGTCGTTCTATCGATCATATAAGCATAATATGGCTAATAATATGAGTTAGATTGATAATAGTGAGTGTAATAAGTATAGTAATTGTCGTTCTATCGGTCATATGACCATAATATGGCTAATAATATGAGTTAGATTGATAATAATAAGAGTAATGAGTATAGTAATTGTCGCTCTATCGATCATATAAGCATAATGTGGCTAATAATATGAGTTAGATTGATAATAATAAAAGTAATGAGTATAGTAATTGTCGTTCTGTCGATCATATCTGCATAATATGGTTAATAATATGAGTTAGATTGATAATAGTGAGTGTAATAAGTATAGTAATTGTCGCTCTATCGATCATATAAGCATAATATGGCTAATAATATGAGTTAGATAGATAATATTAAGAGTAATGAGTATAGTTATTGTCGTTCTATCGATCATATCTGCATAATATGGTTAATAATATGAGTTAGATTGATAATAGTGAGTGTAATAAGTATAGTAATTGTCGTTCTATCGGTCATATGACCATAATATGGCTAATAATATGAGTTAGATTGATAATAATAAGAGTAATGAGTATAGTAATTGTCGTTCTATCGATCATATCTGCATAATATGTTTAATAATATGAGTTAGATTGATAATAGTGAGTGTAATAAGTATAGTAATTGTCGCTCTATCGATCATATAAGCATAATATGGCTAATAATATGAGTTACGTTGATAATAATAAGAGTAATGAGTATAGTAATTGTCGTTCTATCGATCATATAAGCATAATATGGCTAATAATATGAGTTAGATTGATAATAATAACAGTAATGAGTATAGTAATTGTCGTCCTGTCGATCATATAAGCATAATATGGCTAATAATATGAGTTAGATTGATAATAATAAGAGTAATATGTATAGTAATTGTCGTTCTATCGATCATATAAGCATAATATGGCTAATAATATGAGAGAGATTGATAATAGTGAGTGTAATAAGTATAGTAATTGTCGTTCTATCGATCATATAAGCATAATATGGCTAATAATATGAGTTAGATTGATAATAATAACAGTAATGAGTATAGTAATTGTCGTCCTATCGATCATATAAGCATAATGTGGCTAATAATATGAGTTAGATTGATAATAATAAGATTAATGAGTATAGTAATTGTCGTTCTATCGATCATATCTGCATAATATGGTTAATAATATGAGTTAGATTGATAATAGTGAGTGTCATAAGTATAGTCATTGTCGCTCTATCGATCATATAAGCATAATATGGCTAATAATATGAGTTAGATTGATAATAATAACAGTAATGAGTATAGTAATTGTCGTCCTATCGATCATATAAGCATAATATGGCTAATAATATGAGTTAGATTGATAATAATAAGAGTAATATGTATAGTAATTGTCGTTCTATCGATCATATAAGCATAATATGGCTAATAATATGAGAGAGATTGATAATAGTGAGTGTAATAAGTATAGTAATTGTCGTTCTATCGATCATATAAGCATAATATGGCTAATAATATGAGTTAGATTGATAATAGTGAGTGTAATAAGTTTAGTAAATGTCGTTCTATCGATCATATAAGCATAATATAGCTAATAATATGAGTTGCATTGATAATAATAAGAGTAATAAGTATAGTAATTGTCGTTCTATCGATCATATCTGCATAATATGGTTAATAATATGAGTTAGATTGATAATAGTGAGTGTAATAAGTACAGTTATTGTCGCTCTATCGATCATATAAGCGTAATATGGCTAATAATATGAGTTAGATTGATAATAATAAGAGTAACATGTATAGTAATTGTCGTTCTATCGATCATATAAGCATAATATGGCTAATAATATGAGTTAGATTGATAATAGTGAGTGTAATAAGTATAGTAATTGTCGTTCTATCGATCATATAAGCAGAATATGGCTAATAATATGAGTTAGATTGATAATAGTAAGAGTAATGAGTATAGCAATTGTCGTACTATCGATCATATAAGCATAATGTGGCTAATAATATGAGTTAGATTGATAATAATAAGATTAATGAGTATAGTAATTGTCGTTCTATCGATCATATCTGCATAATATGGTTAATAATATGAGTTAGATTGATAATAGTGAGTGTAATAAGTATAGTCATTGTCGCTCTATCGATCATATAAGCATAATATGACTAATAATATGAGTTAGATAGATAATAATAAGAGTAATGAGTATAGTTATTGTCGTTCTATCGATCATATCTGCATAATATGGTTAATAATATGAGTTAGATTGATAATAGTGAGTGTAATAAGTATAGTAATTGTCGTTCTATCGGTCATATGACCATAATATGGCTAATAATATGAGTTAGAATGATAATAATAAGAGTAATAAGTATAGTAATTGACGTTCTATCGATCATATAAGCATAATGTGGCTAATAATATGAGTTAGATTGATAATAATAAAAGTAATGAGTATAGTAATTGTCGTTCTGTCGATCATATCTGCATAATATGGTTAATAATATGAGTTAGATTGATAATAGTGAGTGTAATAAGTATAGTAATTGTCGCTCTATCGATCATATAAGCATAATATGGCTAATAATATGAGTTAGATAGATAATATTAAGAGTAATGAGTATAGTTATTGTCGTTCTATCGATCATATCTGCATAATATGGTTAATAATATGAGTTAGATTGATAATAGTGAGTGTAATAAGTATAGTAATTGTCGTTCTATCGGTCATATGACCATAATATGGCTAATAATATGAGTTAGATTGATAATAATAAGAGTAATGAGTATAGTAATTGTCGTTCTATCGATCATATCTGCATAATATGTTTAATAATATGAGTTAGATTGATAATAGTGAGTGTAATAAGTATAGTAATTGTCGCTCTATCGATCATATAAGCATAATATGGCTAATAATATGAGTTACGTTGATAATAATAAGAGTAATGAGTATAGTAATTGTCGTTCTATCGATCATATAAGCATAATATGGCTAATAATATGAGTTAGATTGATAATAATAACAGTAATGAGTATAGTAATTGTCGTCCTATCGATCATATAAGCATAATATGGCTAATAATATGAGTTAGATTGATAATAATAAGAGTAATATGTATAGTAATTGTCGTTCTATCGATCATATAAGCATAATATGGCTAATAATATGAGAGAGATTGATAATAGTGAGTGTAATAAGTATAGTAATTGTCGTTCTATCGATCATATAAGCAGAATATGGCTAATAATATGAGTTAGATTGATAATAGTAAGAGTAATGAGTATAGCAATTGTCGTACTATCGATCATATAAGCATAATGTGGCTAATAATATGAGTTAGATTGATAATAATAAGAGTAATGAGTATAGTAATTGTCGTTCTATCGATCATATCTGCATAATATGGTTAATAATGTGAGTTAGATTGATAATAGTGAGTGTAATAAGTATAGTAATTGTCGTTCTATCGGTCATATGACCATAATATGGCTAATAATATGAGTTAGAATGATAATAATAAGAGTAATAAGTATAGTAATTGACGTTCTATCGATCATATAAGCATAATGTGGCTAATAATATGAGTTAGATTGATAATAATAAGAGTAACGAGTATAGTAATTGTCGTTCTGTCGATCATATCTGCATAATATGGTTAATAATATGAGTTAGATTGATAATAGTGAGTGTAATAAGTATAGTCATTGTCGCTCTATCGATCATATAAGCATAATATGGCTAATAATATGAGTTAGATAGATAATAATAAGAGTAATGAGTATAGTTATTGTCGTTCTATCGATCATATCTGCATAATATGGTTAATAATATGAGTTAGATTGATAATAGTGAGTGTAATAAGTATAGTAATTGTCGTTCTATCGGTCATATGACCATAATATGGCTAATAATATGAGTTAGATTGATAATAATAAGAGTAATGAGTATAGTAATTGTCGTTCTATCGATCATATCTGCATAATATGGTTAATAATATGAGTTAGATTGATAATAGTGAGTGTAATAAGTATAGTAATTGTCGCTCTATCGATCATATAAGCATAATATGGCTAATAATATGAGTTACGTTGATAATAATAAGAGTAATGAGTATAGTAATTGTCGTTCTATCGATCATATAAGCATAATATGGCTAATAATATGAGTTAGATTGATAATAGTGAGTGTAATAAGTTTAGTAAATGTCGTTCTATCGATCATATAAGCATAATATAGCTAATAATATGAGTTACATTGATAATAATAAGAGTAATAAGTATAGTAATTGTCGTTCTATCGATCATATCTGCATAATATGGTTAATAATATGAGTTAGATTGATAATAGTGAGTGTAATAAGTATAGTTATTGTCGCTCTATCGATCATATAAGCGTAATATGGCTAATAATATGAGTTAGATTGATAATAATAAGAGTAACATGTATAGTAATTGTCGTTCTATCGATCATATAAGCATAATATGGCTAATAATATGAGTTAGATTGATAATAGTGAGTGTAATAAGTATAGTAATTGTCGTTCTATCGATCATATAAGCAGAATATGGCTAATAATATGAGTTAGATTGATAATAGTAAGAGTAATGAGTATAGCAATTGTCGTACTATCGATCATATAAGCATAATGTGGCTAATAATATGAGTTAGATTGATAATAATAAGATTAATGAGTATAGTAATTGTCGTTCTATCGACCATATCTGCATAATATGGTTAATAATATGAGTTAGATTGATAATAGTGAGTGTCATAAGTATAGTCATTGTCGCTCTATCGATCATATAAGCATAATATGGCTAATAATATGAGTTAGATTGATAATAATAACAGTAATGAGTATAGTAATTGTCGTCCTATCGATCATATAAGCATAATATGGCTAATAATATGAGTTAGATTGATAATAATAAGAGTAATATGTACAGTAATTGTCGTTCTATCGATCATATAAGCATAATATGGCTAATAATATGAGAGAGATTGATAATAGTGAGTGTAATAAGTATAGTAATTGTCGTTCTATCGATCATATAAGCTTAATATGGCTAATAATATGAGTTAGATTGATAATAGTGAGTGTAATAAGTTTAGTAAATGTCGTTCTATCGATCATATAAGCATAATATAGCTAATAATATGAGTTACATTGATAATAATAAGAGTAATAAGTATAGTAATTGTCGTTCTATCGATCATATCTGCATAATATGGTTAATAATATGAGTTAGATTGATAATAGTGAGTGTAATAAGTATAGTTATTGTCGCTCTATCGATCATATAAGCGTAATACGGCTAATAATATGAGTTAGATTGATAATAATAAGAGTAACATGTATAGTAATTGTCGTTCTATCGATCATATAAGCATAATATGGCTAATAATATGAGTTAGATTGATAATAGTGAGTGCACTAAGTATAGTAATTGTCGTTCTATCGATCATATAAGCAGAATATGGCTAATAATATGAGTTAGATTGATAATAGTAAGAGTAATGAGTATAGCAATTGTCGTACCATCGATCATATAAGCATAATGTGGCTAATAATATGAGTTAGATTGATAATAATAAGATTAATGAGTATAGTAATTGTCGTTCTATCGATCATATCTGCATAATATGGTTAATAATATGAGTTAGATTGATAATAGTGAGTGTAATAAGTATAGTCATTGTCGCTCTATCGATCATATAAGCATAATATGGCTAATAATATGAGTTAGATTGATAATAATAACAGTAATGAGTATAGTAATTGTCGTCCTATCGATCATATAAGCATAATATGGCTAATAATATGAGTTAGATTGATAATAATAAGAGTAATATGTATAGTAATTGTCGTCCTATCGATCATATAAGCATAATATGGCTAATAATATGAGTTAGATTGATAATAATAAGAGTAATATGTATAGTAATTGTCGTTCTATCGATCATATAAGCATAATATGGCTAATAATATGAGAGAGATTGATAATAGTGAGTGTAATAAGTATAGTAATTGTCGTTCTATCGATCATATAAGCATAATATGGCTAATAATATGAGTTAGATTGATAATAGTGAGTGTAATAAGTATAGTAATTGTCGTTCTATCGGTTATATGACCATAATATGGCTAATAATATGAGTTAGATTGATAATAATAAGAGTAATGAGTATAGTAATTGTCGTTCTATCGATCATATCTGCATAATATGTTTAATAATATGAGTTAGATTGATAATAGTGAGTGTAATAAGTATAGTAATTGTCGCTCTATCGATCATATAAGCATAATATGGCTAATAATATGAGTTACGTTGATAATAATAAGAGTAATGAGTATAGTAATTGTCGTTCTATCGATCATATAAGCATAATATGGCTAATAATATGAGTTAGATTGATAATAATAACAGTAATGAGTATAGTAATTGTCGTCCTATCGATCATATAAGCATAATATGGTTAATAATATGAGTTAGATTGATAATAGTGAGTGTAATAAGTATAGTAATTGTCGTTCTATCGGTCATATGACCATAATATGGCTAATAATATGAGTTAGATTGATAATAATAAGAGTAATGAGTATAGTAATTGTCGTTCTATCGATCATATCTGCATAATATGTTTAATAATATGAGTTAGATTGATAATAGTGAGTGTAATAAGTATAGTAATTGTCGCTCTATCGATCATATAAGCATAATATGGCTAATAATATGAGTTACGTTGATAATAATAAGAGTAATGAGTATAGTAATTGTCGTTCTATCGATCATATAAGCATAATATGGCTAATAATATGAGTTAGATTGATAATAATAACAGTAATGAGTATAGTAATTGTCGTGCTATCGATCATATAAGCATAATATGGCTAATAATATGAGTTAGATTGATAATAATAAGAGTAATATGTATAGTAATTGTCGTTCTATCGATCATATAAGCATAATATGGCTAATGATATGAGAGAGATTGATAATAGTGAGTGTAATAAGTATAGTAATTGTCGTTCTATCGATCATATAAGCAGAATATGGCTAATAATATGAGTTAGATTGATAATAGTAAGAGTAATGAGTATAGCAATTGTCGTACTATCGATCATATAAGCATAATGTGGCTAATAATATGAGTTAGATTGATAATAATAAGAGTAATGAGTATAGTAATTGTCGTTCTATCGATCATATCTGCATAATATGGTTAATAATGTGAGTTAGATTGATAATAGTGAGTGTAATAAGTATAGTAATTGTCGTTCTATCGGTCATATGACCATAATATGGCTAATAATATGAGTTAGAATGATAATAATAAGAGTAATAAGTATAGTAATTGACGTTCTATCGATCATATAAGCATAATGTGGCTAATAATATGAGTTAGATTGATAATAATAAGAGTAACGAGTATAGTAATTGTCGTTCTGTCGATCATATCTGCATAATATGGTTAATAATATGAGTTAGATTGATAATAGTGAGTGTAATAAGTATAGTCATTGTCGCTCTATCGATCATATAAGCATAATATGGCTAATAATATGAGTTAGATAGATAATAATAAGAGTAATGAGTATAGTTATTGTCGTTCTATCGATCATATCTGCATAATATGGTTAATAATATGAGTTAGATTGATAATAGTGAGTGTAATAAGTATAGTAATTGTCGTTCTATCGGTCATATGACCATAATATGGCTAATAATATGAGTTAGATTGATAATAATAAGAGTAATGAGTATAGTAATTGTCGCTCTATCGGTCATATGACCATAATATGGCTAATAATATGAGTTAGATTGATAATAATAAGAGTAATGAGTATAGTAATTGTCGTTCTATCGATCATATCTGCATAATATGGTTAATAATATGAGTTAGATTGATAATAGTGAGTGTAATAAGTATAGTAATTGTCGCTCTATCGATCATATAAGCATAATATGGCTAATAATATGAGTTACGTTGATAATAATAAGAGTAATGAGTATAGTAATTGTCGTTCTATCGATCATATAAGCATAATATGGCTAATAATATGAGTTAGATTGATAATAATAACAGTAATGAGTATAGTAATTGTCGTCCTATCGATCATATAAGCATAATATGGCTAATAATATGAGTTAGATTGATAATAATAAGAGTAATATGTATAGTAATTGTCGTTCTATCGATCATATAAGCATAATATGGCTAATAATATGAGAGAGATTGATAATAGTGAGAGTAATAAGTAGAGTAATTATCGTTCTATCGATCATATAAGCAGAATATGGCTAATAATATGAGTTAGATTGATAATAGTAAGAGTAATGAGTATAGCAATTGTCGTACTATCGATCATATAAGCATAATGTGGCTAATAATATGAGTTAGATTGATAATAATAAGAGTAATGAGTATAGTAATTGTCGTTCTATCGATCATATCTGCATAATATGGTTAATAATATGAGTTAGATTGATAATAGTGAGTGTAATAAGTATAGTAATTGTCGCTCTATCGATCATATAAGCATAATATGGCTAATAATATGAGTTAGATTGATAATAATAAGAGTAATAAGTATAGTAATTGTCGTTCTATCGATCATATAAGCATAATATGGCTAATAATATGAGTTAGATTGACAATAGTGAGTGTAATAAGTATAGTAATTGTCGTTCTATCGATCATATAAGCAGAATATGGCTAATAATATGAGTTAGATTGATAATAGTAAGAGTAATGAGTATAGTAATTGTCGTACTATCGATCATATAAGCATAATGTGGCTAATAATATGAGTTAGATTGATAATAATAAGAGTAATGAGTATAGTAATTGTCGTTCTATCGATCATATCTGCATAATATGGTTAGTAATATGAGTTAGATTGATAATAGTGAGTGTAATAAGTATAGTCATTGTCGCTCTATCGATCATATAAGCATAATATGGCTAATAATATGAGTTAGATAGATAATAATAAGAGTAATGAGTATAGATATTGTCGTTCTATCGATCATATCTGCATAATATGGTTAATAATATGAGTTAGATTGATAATAGTGAGTGTAATAAGTATAGTAATTGTCGTTCTATCGGTCATATGACCATAATATGGCTAATAATATGAGTTAGAATGATAATAATAAGAGTAATAAGTATAGTAATTGACGTTCTATCGATCATATAAGCATAATGTGGCTAATAATATGAGTTAGATTGATAATAATAAGAGTAATGAGTCTAGTAATTGTCGTTCTATCGATCATATCTGCATAATATGGTTAATAATATGAGTTAGATTGATAATAGTGAGTGTAATAAGTATAGTTATTGTCGCTCTATCGATCATATAAGCGTAATATGGCTAATAATATGAGTTAGATTGATAATAATAAGAGTAACATGTATAGTAATTGTCGTTCTATCGATCATATCTGCATAATATGGTTAATAATATGAGTTAGATTGATAATAGTGAGTGTAATAAGTATAGTCATTGTCGCTCTACCGATCATATAAGCATAATATGACTAATAATATGAGTTAGATAGATAATAATAAGAGTAATGAGTATAGTTATTGTCGTTCTATCGATCATATCTGCATAATATGGTTAATAATATGAGTTAGATTGATAATAGTGAGTGTAATAAGTATAGTAATTGTCGTTCTATCGGTCATATGACCATAATATGGCTAATAATATGAGTTAGAATGATAATAATAAGAGTAATAAGTATAGTAATTGACGTTCTATCGATCATATAAGCATAATGTGGCTAATAATATGAGTTAGATTGATAATAATAAGAGTAATGAGTCTAGTAGTTGTCGTTCTATCGATCATATCTGCATAATATGGTTAATAATATGAGTTAGATTGATAATAGTGAGTGTAATAAGTATAGTTATTGTCGCTCTATCGATCATATAAGCGTAATATGGCTAATAATATGAGTTAGATTGATAATAATAAGAGTAACATGTATAGTAATTGTCGTTCTATCGATCATATAAGCATAATATGGCTAATAATATGAGTTAGATTGATAATAGTGAGTGTAATAAGTATAGTTATTGTCGCTCTATCGATCATATAAGCGTAATATGGCTAATAATATGAGTTAGATTGATAATAATGAGAGTAACATGTATAGTAATTGTCGTTCTATCGATCATATAAGCATAATATGGCTAATAATATGAGTTAGATTGATAATAGTGAGTGTAATAAGTATAGTAATTGTCGTTCTATCGATCAGATAAGCAGAATATGGCTAATAATATGAGTTAGATTGATAATAGTAAGAGTAGTGAGTATAGCAATTGTCGTACTATCGATCATATAAGCATAATGTGGCTAATAATATGAGTTAGATTGATAATAATAAGATTAATGAGTATAGTAATTGTCGTTCTATCGATCATATCTGCATAATATGGTTAATAATATGAGTTAGATTGATAATAGTGAGTGTAATAAGTATAGTCATTGTCGTTCTATCGGTCATATGACCATAATATGGCTAATAATATGAGTTAGAATGATAATAATAAGAGTAATAAGTATAGTAATTGTCGCTCTATCGATCATATAAGCATAATATGGCTAATAATATGAGTTAGATAGATAATATTAAGAGTAATGAGTATAGTTATTGTCGTTCTATCGATCATATCTGCATAATATGGTTAATAATATGAGTTAGATTGATAATAGTGAGTGTAATAAGTATAGTAATTGTCGTTCTATCGGTCATATGACCATAATATGGCTAATAATATGAGTTAGATTGATAATAATAAGAGTAATGAGTATAGTAATTGTCGTTCTATCGATCATATCTGCATAATATGTTTAATAATATGAGTTAGATTGATAATAGTGAGTGTAATAAGTATAGTAATTGTCGCTCTATCGATCATATAAGCATAATATGGCTAATAATATGAGTTACGTTGATAATAATAAGAGTAATGAGTATAGTAATTGTCGTTCTATCGATCATATAAGCATAATATGGCTAATAATATGAGTTAGATTGATAATAATAACAGTAATGAGTATAGTAATTGTCGTCCTATCGATCATATAAGCATAATATGGCTAATAATATGAGTTAGATTGATAATAATAAGAGTAATTTGTATAGTAATTGTCGTTCTATCGATCATATAAGCATAATATGGCTAATAATATGAGAGAGATTGATAATAGTGAGTGTAATAAGTATAGTAATTGTCGTTCTATCGATCATATAAGCAGAATATGGCTAATAATATGAGTTAGATTGATAATAGTAAGAGTAATGAGTATAGCAATTGTCGTACTATCGATCATATAAGCATAATGTGGCTAATAATATGAGTTAGATTGATAATAATAAGAGTAATGAGTATAGTAATTGTCGTTCTATCGATCATATCTGCATAATATGGTTAATAATGTGAGTTAGATTGATAATAGTGAGTGTAATAAGTATAGTAATTGTCGTTCTATCGGTCATATGACCATAATATGGCTAATAATATGAGTTAGAATGATAATAATAAGAGTAATAAGTATAGTAATTGACGTTCTATCGATCATATAAGCATAATGTGGCTAATAATATGAGTTAGATTGATAATAATAAGAGTAACGAGTATAGTAATTGTCGTTCTGTCGATCATATCTGCATAATATGGTTAATAATATGAGTTAGATTGATAATAGTGAGTGTAATAAGTATAGTCATTGTCGCTCTATCGATCATATAAGCATAATATGGCTAATAATATGAGTTAGATAGATAATAATAAGAGTAATGAGTATAGTTATTGTCGTTCTATCGATCATATCTGCATAATATGGTTAATAATATGAGTTAGATTGATAATAGTGAGTGTAATAAGTATAGTAATTGTCGTTCTATCGGTCATATGACCATAATATGGCTAATAATATGAGTTAGATTGATAATAATAAGAGTAATGAGTATAGTAATTGTCGTTCTATCGATCATATCTGCATAATATGGTTAATAATATGAGTTAGATTGATAATAGTGAGTGTAATAAGTATAGTAATTGTCGTTCTATCGATCATATCTGCATAATATGGTTAATAATGTGAGTTAGATTGATAATAGTGAGTGTAATAAGTATAGTAATTGTCGTTCTATCGGTCATATGACCATGATATGGCTAATAATATGAGTTAGAATGATAATAATAAGAGTAATAAGTATAGTAATTGACGTTCTATCGATCATATAAGCATAATGTGGCTAATAATATGAGTTAGATTGATAATAATAAGAGTAACGAGTATAGTAATTGTCGTTCTGTCGATCATATCTGCATAATATGGTTAATAATATGAGTTAGATTGATAATAGTGAGTGTAATAAGTATAGTCATTGTCGCTCTATCGATCATATAAGCATAATATGGCTAATAATATGAGTTAGATAGATAATAATAAGAGTAATGAGTATAGTTATTGTCGTTCTATCGATCATATCTGCATAATATGGTTAATAATATGAGTTAGATTGATAATAGTGAGTGTAATAAGTATAGTAATTGTCGTTCTATCGGTCATATGACCATAATATGGCTAATAATATGAGTTAGATTGATAATAATAAGAGTAATGAGTATAGTAATTGTCGTTCTATCGATCATATCTGCATAATATGGTTAATAATATGAGTTAGATTGATAATAGTGAGTGTAATAAGTAGAGTAATTGTCGCTCTATCGATCATATAAGCATAATATGGCTAATAATATGAGTTACGTTGATAATAATAAGAGTAATGAGTATAGTAATTGTCGTTCTATCGATCATATAAGCATAATATGGCTAATAATATGAGTTAGATTGATAATAATAACAGTAATGAGTATAGTAATTGTCGTCCTATCAATCATATAAGCATAATATGGCTAATAATATGAGTTAGATTGATAATAATAAGAGTAATATGTATAGTAATTGTCGTTCTATCGATCATATAAGCATAATATGGCTAATAATATGAGAGAGATTGATAATAGTGAGAGTAATAAGTAGAGTAATTGTCGTTCTATCGATCATATAAGCATAATGTGGCTAATAATATGAGTTAGATTGATAATAATAAGAGTAATGAGTATAGTAATTGTCGTTCTATCGATCATATCTGCATAATATGGTTAATAATATGAGTTAGATTGATAATAGTGAGTGTAATAAGTATAGTAATTGTCGCTCTATCGATCATATAAGCATAATATGGCTAATAATATGAGTTAGATTGATAATAATAAGAGTAATAAGTATAGTAATTGTCGTTCTATCGATCATATAAGCATAATATGGCTAATAATATGAGTTAGATTGACAATAGTGAGTGTAATAAGTATAGTAATTGTCGTTCTATCGATCATATAAGCAGAATATGGCTAATAATATGAGTTAGATTGATAATAGTAAGAGTAATGAGTATAGTAATTGTCGTACTATCGATCATATAAGCATAATGTGGCTAATAATATGAGTTAGATTGATAATAATAAGAGTAATGAGTATAGTAATTGTCGTTCTATCGATCATATCTGCATAATATGGTTAGTAATATGAGTTAGATTGATAATAGTGAGTGTAATAAGTATAGTCATTGTCGCTCTATCGATCATATAAGCATAATATGGCTAATAATATGAGTTAGATAGATAATAATAAGAGTAATGAGTATAGATATTGTCGTTCTATCGATCATATCTGCATAATATGGTTAATAATATGAGTTAGATTGATAATAGTGAGTGTAATAAGTATAGTAATTGTCGTTCTATCGGTCATATAAGCAGAATATGGCTAACAATATGAGTTAGATTGATAATAGTAAGAGTAATGAGTATAGCAATTGTCGTACTATCAATCATATAAGCATAATGTGGCTAATAATATGTGTTAGATTGATAATAATAAGATTAATGAGTATAGTTATTGTCGTTCTATCGATCATATCTGCATAATATGGTTAATAATATGAGTTAGATTGATAATAGTGAGTGTAATAAGTATAGTAATTGTCGTTCTATCGGTCATATGACCATAATATGGCTAATAATATGAGTTACGTTGATAATAATAAGAGTAATGAGTATAGTAATTGTCGTTCTATCGATCATATCTGCATAATATGGTTAGTAATATGAGTTAGATTGATAATAGTGAGTGTAATAAGTATAGTAATTGTCGTTCTATCGATCATATGACCATAATATGGCTAATAATATGAGTTAGAATGATAATAATAAGAGTAATAAGTATAGTAATTGACGTTCTATCGATCATATAAGCATAATGTGGCTAATAATATGAGTTAGATTGATAATAATAAGAGTAATGAGTCTAGTAATTGTCGTTCTATCGATCATATCTGCATAATATGGTTAATAATATGAGTTAGATTGATAATAGTGAGTGTAATAAGTATAGTTATTGTCGCTCTATCGATCATATAAGCGTAATATGGCTAATAATATGAGTTAGATTGATAATAATAAGAGTAACATGTATAGTAATTGTCGTTCTATCGATCATATAAGCATAATATGGCTAATAATATGAGTTAGATTGATAATAGTGAGTGTAATAAGTATAGTTATTGTCGCTCTATCGATCATATAAGCGTAATATGGCTAATAATATGAGTTAGATTGATAATAATGAGAGTAACATGTATAGTAATTGTCGTTCTATCGATCATATAAGCATAATATGGCTAATAATATGAGTTAGATTGATAATAGTGAGTGTAATAAGTATAGTACTTGTCGTTCTATCGATCATATAAGCAGAATATGGCTAATAATATGAGTTAGATTGATAATAGTAAGAGTAATGAGTATAGCAATTGTCGTACTATCAATCATATAAGCATAATGTGGCTAATAATATGTGTTAGATTGATAATAATAAGATTAATGAGTATAGTAATTGTCGTTCTATCGATCATATCTGCATAATATGGTTAATAATATGAGTTAGATTGATAATAGTGAGTGTAATAAGTATAGTCATTGTCGCTCTACCGATCATATAAGCATAATATGACTAATAATATGAGTTAGATAGATAATAATAAGAGTAATGAGTATAGTTATTGTCGTTCTATCGATCATATCTGCATAATATGGTTAATAATATGAGTTAGATTGATAATAGTGAGTGTAATAAGTATAGTAATTGCCGTTCTATCGGTCATATGACCATAATATGGCTAATAATATGAGTTAGAATGATAATAATAAGAGTAATAAGTATAGTAATTGACGTTCTATCGATCATATAAGCATAATGTGGCTAATAATATGAGTTAGATTGATAATAATAAGAGTAATGAGTCTAGTAGTTGTCGTTCTATCGATCATATCTGCATAATATGGTTAATAATATGAGTTAGATTGATAATAGTGAGTGTAATAAGTATAGTTATTGTCGCTCTATCGATCATATAAGCGTAATATGGCTAATAATATGAGTTAGATTGATAATAATAAGAGTAACATGTATAGTAATTGTCGTTCTATCGATCATATAAGCATAATATGGCTAATAATATGAGTTAGATTGATAATAGTGAGTGTAATAAGTATAGTTATTGTCGCTCTATCGATCATATAAGCGTAATATGGCTAATAATATGAGTTAGATTGATAATAATGAGAGTAACATGTATAGTAATTGTCGTTCTATCGATCATATAAGCATAATATGGCTAATAATATGAGTTAGATTGATAATAGTGAGTGTAATAAGTATAGTAATTGTCGTTCTATCGATCATATAAGCAGAATATGGCTAATAATATGAGTTAGATTGATAATAGTAAGAGTAATGAGTATAGCAATTGTCGTACTATCGATCATATAAGCATAATGTGGCTAATAATATGAGTTAGATTGATAATAATAAGATTAATGAGTATAGTAATTGTCGTTCTATCGATCATATCTGCATAATATGGTTAATAATATGAGTTAGATTGATAATAGTGAGTGTAATAAGTATAGCCATTGTCGCTCTATCGATCTTATAAGCGTAATATGGCTAATAATATGAGTTAGATTGATAATAATAAGAGTAACATGTATAGTAATTGTCGTTCTATCGATCATATAAGCATAATATGGCTAATAATATGAGTTAGATTGATAATAGTGAGTGTAATAAGTATAGTAATTGTCGTTCTAACGATCATATAAGCAGAATATGGCTAATAATATGAGTTAGATTGATAATAGTAAGAGTAATGAGTATAGCAATTGTCGTACCATCGATCATATAAGCATAATGTGGCTAATAATATGAGTTAGATTGATAATAATAAGATTAATGAGTATAGTAATTGTCGTTCTATCGATCATATCTGCATAATATGGTTAATACTATGAGTTAGATTGATAATAGTGAGTGTAATAAGTATAGTAATTGTCGTTCTATCGGTCATATGACCATAATATGGCTAATAATATGAGTTAGAATGATAATAATAAGAGTAATAAGTATAGTAATTGTCGCTCTATCGATCATATAAGCATAATATGGCTAATAATATGAGTTAGGTAGATAATATTAAGAGTAATGAGTATAGTTATTGTCGTTCTATCGATCATATCTGCATAATATGGTTAATAATATGAGTTAGATTGATAATAGTGAGTGTAATAAGTATAGTAATTGTCGTTCTATCGGTCATATGACCATAATATGGCTAATAATATGAGTTAGATTGATAATAATAAGAGTAATGAGTATAGTAATTGTCGTTCTATCGATCATATCTGCATAATATGTTTAATAATATGAGTTAGATTGATAATAGTGAGTGTAATAAGTATAGTAATTGTCGCTCTATCGATCATATAAGCATAATATGGCTAATAATATGAGTTACGTTGATAATAATAAGAGTAATGAGTATAGTAATTGTCGTTCTATCGATCATATAAGCATAATATGGCTAATAATATGAGTTAGATTGATAATAATAACAGTAATGAGTATAGTAATTGTCGTCCTATCGATCATATAAGCATAATATGGCTAATAATATGAGTTAGATTGATAATAATAAGAGTAATATGTATAGTAATTGTCGTTCTATCGATCATATAAGCATAATATGGCTAATAATATGAGAGAGATTGATAATAGTGAGTGTAATAAGTATAGTAATTGTCGTTCTATCGATCATATAAGCAGAATATGGCTAATAATATGAGTTAGATTGATAATAGTAAGAGTAATGAGTATAGCAATTGTCGTACTATCGATCATATAAGCATAATGTGGCTAATAATATGAGTTAGATTGATAATAATAAGAGTAATGAATATAGTAATTGTCGTTCTATCGATCATATCTGCATAATATGGTTAATAATGTGAGTTAGATTGATAATAGTGAGTGTAATAAGTATAGTAATTGTCGTTCTATCGGTCATATGACCATAATATGGCTAATAATATGAGTTAGAATGATAATAATAAGAGAAATAAGTATAGTAATTGACGTTCTATCGATCATATAAGCATAATGTGGCTAATAATATGAGTTAGATAGATAATAATAAGAGTAATGAGTATAGTTATTGTCGTTCTATCGATCATATCTGCATAATATGGTTAATAATATGAGTTAGATTGATAATAGTGAGTGTAATAAGTATAGTAACTGTCGTTCTATCGGTCATATGACCATAATATGGCTAATAATATGAGTTAGATTGATAATAATAAGAGTAATGAGTATAGTAATTGTCGTTCTATCGATCATATCTGCATAATATGGTTAATAATATGAGTTAGATTGATAATAGTGAGTGTAATAAGTATAGTAATTGTCGTTCTATCGATCATATCTGCATAATATGGTTAATAATGTGAGTTAGATTGATAATAGTGAGTGTAATAAGTATAGTAATTGTCGTTCTATCGGTCATATGACCATAATATGGCTAATAATATGAGTTAGAATGATAATAATAAGAGTAATAAGTATAGTAATTGACGTTCTATCGATCATATAAGCATAATGTGGCTAATAATATGAGTTAGATTGATAATAATAAGAGTAACGAGTATAGTAATTGTCGTTCTGTCGATCATATCTGCATAATATGGTTAATAATATGAGTTAGATTGATAATAGTGAGTGTAATAAGTATAGTCATTGTCGCTCTATCGATCATATAAGCATAATATGGCTAATAATATGAGTTAGATAGATAATAATAAGAGTAATGAGTATAGTTATTGTCGTTCTATCGATCATATCTGCATAATATGGTTAATAATATGAGTTAGATTGATAATAGTGAGTGTAATAAGTATAGTAATTGTCGTTCTATCGGTCATATGACCATAATATGGCTAATAATATGAGTTAGATTGATAATAATAAGAGTAATGAGTATAGTAATTGTCGTTCTATCGATCATATCTGCATAATATGGTTAATAATATGAGTTAGATTGATAATAGTGAGTGTAATAAGTATAGTAATTGTCGCTCTATCGATCATATAAGCATAATATGGCTAATAATATGAGTTACGTTGATAATAATAAGAGTAATGAGTATAGTAATTGTCGTTCTATCGATCATATAAGCATAATATGGCTAATAATATGAGTTAGATTGATAATAATAACAGTAATGAGTATAGTAATTGTCGTCCTATCGATCATATAAGCATAATATGGCTAATAATATGAGTTAGATTGATAATAGTAAGAGTAATGAGTATAGCAATTGTCGTACTATCGATCATATAAGCATAATGTGGCTAATAATATGAGTTAGATTGATAATAATAAGAGTAATGAGTATAGTAATTGTCGTTCTATCGATCATATCTGCATAATATGGTTAATAATATGAGTTAGATTGATAATAGTGAGTGTAATAAGTATAGTAATTGTCGCTCTATCGATCATATAAGCATAATATGGCTAATAATATGAGTTAGATTGATAATAATAAGAGTAATAAGTATAGTAATTGTCGTTCTATCGATCATATAAGCATAATATGGCTAATAATATGAGTTAGATTGACAATAGTGAGTGTAATAAGTATAGTAATTGTCGTTCTATCGATCATATAAGCAGAATATGGCTAATAATATGAGTTAGATTGATAATAGTAAGAGTAATGAGTATAGTAATTGTCGTACTATCGATCATATAAGCATAATGTGGCTAATAATATGAGTTAGATTGATAATAATAAGAGTAATGAGTATAGTAATTGTCGTTCTATCGATCATATCTGCATAATATGGTTAGTAATATGAGTTAGATTGATAATAGTGAGTGTAATAAGTATAGTCATTGTCGCTCTATCGATCATATAAGCATAATATGGCTAATAATATGAGTTAGATAGATAATAATAAGAGTAATGAGTATAGATATTGTCGTTCTATCGATCATATCTGCATAATATGGTTAATAATATGAGTTAGATTGATAATAGTGAGTGTAATAAGTATAGTAATTGTCGTTCTATCGGTCATATGACCATAATATGGCTAATAATATGAGTTAGAATGATAATAATAAGAGTAATAAGTATAGTAATTGACGTTCTATCGATCATATAAGCATAATGTGGCTAATAATATGAGTTAGATTGATAATAATAAGAGTAATGAGTCTAGTAATTGTCGTTCTATCGATCATATCTGCATAATATGGTTAATAATATGAGTTAGATTGATAATAGTGAGTGTAATAAGTATAGTTATTGTCGCTCTATCGATCATATAAGCGTAATATGGCTAATAATATGAGTTAGATTGATAATAATAAGAGTAACATGTATAGTAATTGTCGTTCTATCGATCATATAAGCATAATATGGCTAATAATATGAGTTAGATTGATAATAGTGAGTGTAATAAGTATAGTTATTGTCGCTCTATCGATCATATAAGCGTAATATGGCTAATAATATGAGTTAGATTGATAATAATGAGAGTAACATGTATAGTAATTGTCGTTCTATCGATCATATAAGCAGAATATGGCTAATAATATGAGTTAGATTGATAATAGTGAGTGTAATAAGTATAGTACTTGTCGTTCTATCGATCATATAAGCAGAATATGGCTAATAATATGAGTTAGATTGATAATAGTAAGAGTAATGAGTATAGCAATTGTCGTACTATCGATCATATAAGCATAATGTGGCTAATAATATGTGTTAGATTGATAATAATAAGATTAATGAGTATAGTAATTGTCGTTCTATCGATCATATCTGCATAATATGGTTAATAATATGAGTTAGATTGATAATAGTGAGTGTAATAAGTATAGTCATTGTCGCTCTACCGATCATATAAGCATAATATGACTAATAATATGAGTTAGATAGATAATAATAAGAGTAATGAGTATAGTTATTGTCGTTCTATCGATCATATCTGCATAATATGGTTAATAATATGAGTTAGATTGATAATAGTGAGTGTAATAAGTATAGTAATTGTCGTTCTATCGGTCATATGACCATAATATGGCTAATAATATGAGTTAGAATGATAATAATAAGAGTAATAAGTATAGTAATTGACGTTCTATCGATCATATAAGCATAATGTGGCTAATAATATGAGTTAGATTGATAATAATAAGAGTAATGAGTCTAGTAGTTGTCGTTCTATCGATCATATCTGCATAATATGGTTAATAATATGAGTTAGATTGATAATAGTGAGTGTAATAAGTATAGTTATTGTCGCTCTATCGATCATATAAGCGTAATATGGCTAATAATATGAGTTAGATTGATAATAATAAGAGTAACATGTATAGTAATTGTCGTTCTATCGATCATATAAGCATAATATGGCTAATAATATGAGTTAGATTGATAATAGTGAGTGTAATAAGTATAGTTATTGTCGCTCTATCGATCATATAAGCGTAATATGGCTAATAATATGAGTTAGATTGATAATAATGAGAGTAACATGTATAGTAATTGTCGTTCTATCGATCATATAAGCATAATATGGCTAATAATATGAGTTAGATTGATAATAGTGAGTGTAATAAGTATAGTAATTGTCGTTCTATCGATCATATAAGCAGAATATGGCTAATAATATGAGTTAGATTGATAATAGTAAGAGTAATGAGTATAGCAATTGTCGTACTATCGATCATATAAGCATAATGTGGCTAATAATATGAGTTAGATTGATAATAATAAGATTAATGAGTATAGTAATTGTCGTTCTATCGATCATATCTGCATAATATGGTTAATAATATGAGTTAGATTGATAATAGTGAGTGTAATAAGTATAGTAATTGTCGTTCTATCGATCATATAAGCAGAATATGGCTAATAATATGAGTTAGATTGATAATAATAAGAGTAATGAGTATAGTAATTGTCGTTCTATCGATCATATCTGCATAATATGGTTAATAATATGAGTTAGATTGATAATAGTGAGTGTAATAAGTATAGTAATTGTCGCTCTATCGATCATATAAGCATAATATGGCTAATAATATGAGTTACGTTGATAATAATAAGAGTAATGAGTATAGTAATTGTCGTTCTATCGATCATATAAGCATAATATGGCTAATAATATGAGTTAGATTGATAATAATAACAGTAATGAGTATAGTAATTGTCGTCCTATCGATCATATAAGCATAATATGGCTAATAATATGAGTTAGATTGATAATAATAAGAGTAATATGTATAGTAATTGTCGTTCTATCGATGATATAAGCATAATATGGCTAATAATATGAGAGAGATTGATAATAGTGAGAGTAATAAGTAGAGTAATTGTCGTTCTATCGATCATATAAGCAGAATATGGCTAATAATATGAGTTAGATTGATAATAGTAAGAGTAATGAGTATAGCAATTGTCGTACTATCGATCATATAAGCATAATGTGGCTAATAATATGAGTTAGATTGATAATAATAAGAGTAATGAGTATAGTAATTGTCGTTCTATCGATCATATCTGCATAATATGGTTAATAATATGAGTTAGATTGATAATAGTGAGTGTAATAAGTATAGTAATTGTCGCTCTATCGATCATATAAGCATAATATGGCTAATAATATGAGTTAGATTGATAATAATAAGAGTAATAAGTATAGTAATTGTCGTTCTATCGATCATATAAGCATAATATGGCTAATAATATGAGTTAGATTGACAATAGTGAGTGTAATAAGTATAGTACTTGTCGTTCTATCGATCATATAAGCAGAATATGGCTAATAATATGAGTTAGATTGATAATAGTAAGAGTAATGAGTATAGCAATTGTCGTACTATCGATCATATAAGCATAATGTGGCTAATAATATGTGTTAGATTGATAATAATAAGATTAATGAGTATAGTAATTGTCGTTCTATCGATCATATCTGCATAATATGGTTAATAATATGAGTTAGATTGATAATAGTGAGTGTAATAAGTATAGTCATTGTCGCTCTACCGATCATATAAGCATAATATGACTAATAATATGAGTTAGATAGATAATAATAAGAGTAATGAGTATAGTTATTGTCGTTCTATCGATCATATCTGCATAATATGGTTAATAATATGAGTTAGATTGATAATAGTGAGTGTAATAAGTATAGTAATTGTCGCTCTATCGATCATATAAGCATAATATGGCTAATAATATGAGTTACGTTGATAATAATAAGAATAATGAGTATAGTAATTGTCATTCTATCGATCATATCTGCATAATATGGTTAATAATATGAGTTAGATTGATAATAATAACAGTAATGAGTATAGTAATTGTCGTCCGATCGATCATATAAGCATAATATGGCTAATAATATGAGTTAGATTGATAATAATAAGAGTAATGAGTATAGTAATTGTCGTTCTATCGATCATATCTGCATAATATGGTTAATAATATGAGTTAGATTGATAATAGTGAGTGTAATAAGTTTAGTAAATGTCGTTCTATCGATCATATAAGCATAATATAGCTAATAATATTAGTTACATTGATAATAATAAGAGTAATGAGTATAGTAATTGTCGTTATATCGATCATATAAGCATAATATGACTAATAATATGAGTTAGATTGATAATAATAACAGTAATGAGTATAGTAATTGTCGACCTATCGATCATATAAGCATAATATGGCTAATAATATGAGTTAGATTGATAATAGTGAGTGTAATAAGTATAGTAATTGTCGTTCTATCGGTCATATGACCATAATATGGCTAATAATATGAGTTAGAATGATAATAATAAGAGTAATAAGTATAGTAATTGACGTTCTATCGATCATATAAGCATAATGTGGCTAATAATATGAGTTAGATTGATAATAATAAGAGTAATGAGTATAGTAATTGTCGTTCTATCGATCATATCTGCATAATATGGTTAATCATATGAGTTAGATTGATAATAGTGAGTGTAATAAGTATAGTAATTGTCGCTCTATCGATCATATGAGCAGAATATGGCTAATAATATGAGTTAGATTGATAATAGTAAGAGTAATGAGTATAGCAATTGTCGTACTATCGATCATATAAGCATAATGTGGCTAATAATATGTGTTAGATTGATAATAATAAGATTAATGAGTATAGTAATTGTCGTTCTATCGATCATATCTGCATAATATGGTTAATAATATGAGTTAGATTGATAATAGTGAGTGTAATAAGTATAGTCATTGTCGCTCTACCGATCATATAAGCATAATATGACTAATAATATGAGTTAGATAGATAATAATAAGAGTAATGAGTATAGTTATTGTCGTTCTATCGATCATATCTGCATAATATGGTTAATAATATGAGTTAGATTGATAATAGTGAGTGTAATAAGTATAGTAATTGTCGTTCTATCGGTCATATGACCATAATATGTCTAACAATATGAGTTAGATTGATAATAATAAGAGTAATAAGTATAGTAATTGACGTTCTATCGATCATATAAGCATAATGTGGCTAATAATATGAGTTAGATTGATAATAATAAGAGTAATGAGTATAGTAATTGTCGTTCTGTCGATCATATCTGCATAATATGGTTAATAATATGAGTTAGATTGATAATAGTGAGTGTAATAAGTATAGTAATTGTCGTTCTATCGATCATATAAGCATAATATGGCTAATAATATGAGTTAGATTGATAATAGTGAGTGTAATAAGTATAGTTATTGTCGCTCTATCGATCATATAAGCGTAATATGGCTAATAATATGAGTTAGATTGATAATAATGAGAGTAACATGTATAGTAATTGTCGTTCTATCGATCATATAAGCATAATATGGCTAATAATATGAGTTAGATTGATAATAGTGAGTGTAATAAGTATAGTAATTGTCGTTCTATCGATCATATAAGCAGAATATGGCTAATAATATGAGTTAGATTGATAATAGTAAGAGTAATGAGTATAGCAATTGTCGTACTATCGATCATATAAGCATAATGTGGCTAATAATATGAGTTAGATTGATAATAATAAGATTAATGAGTATAGTAATTGTCGTTCTATCGATCATATCTGCATAATATGGTTAATAATATGAGTTAGATTGATAATAGTGAGTGTAATAAGTATAGTCATTGTCGCTCTACCGATCATATAAGCGTAATATGACTAATAATATGAGTTAGATAGATAATAATAAGAGTAATGAGTATAGTTATTGTAGTTCTATCGATGATATCTGCATAATATGGTTAATAATATGAGTTAGATTGATAATAGTGAGTGTAATAAGTATAGTAATTGTCGTTCTATCGGTCATATGACCATAATATGGCTAATAATATGAGTTAGAATGATAATAATAAGAGTAATAAGTATAGTAATTGACGTTCTATCGATCATATAAGCATAATGTGGCTAATAATATGAGTTAGATTGATAATAATAAGAGTAATGAGTATAGTAATTGTCGTTCTGTCGATCATATCTGCATAATATGGTTAATAATATGAGTTAGATTGATAATAGTGAGTGTAATGAGTATAGTTATTGTCGTTCTATCGATCATGTAAGCATAATGTGGCTAATAATATGAGTTAGATTGATAATAATAAGAGTAATGAGTATAGTAATTGTCGTTCTATCGATCATATCTGCATAATATGGTTAATAATATGAGTTAGATTGATAATAGTGAGTGTAATAAGTATAGTAATTGTCGCTCTATCGATCATATAAGCATAATATGGCTAATAATATGAGTTACGTTGATAATAATAAGAATAATGAGTCTAGTAATTGTCGTTCTATCGATCATATCTGCATAATATGGTTAATAATATGAGTTAGATTGATAATAATAACAGTAATGAGTATAGTAATTGTCGTCCGATCGATCATATAAGCATAATATGGCTAATAATATGAGTTAGATTGATAATAATAAGAGTAATGAGTATAGTAATTGTCGTTCTATCGATCATATCTGCATAATATGGTTAATAATATGAGTTAGATTGATAATAGTGAGTGTAATAAGTTTAGTAAATGTCGTTCTATCGATCATATAAGCATAATATAGCTAATAATATTAGTTACATTGATAATAATAAGAGTAATGAGTATAGTAATTGTCGTTATATCGATCATATCTGCATAATATGGTTAATAATATGAGTTAGATTGATAATAGTGAGTGTAATAAGTATAGTAATTGTCGCTCTATCGATCATATGAGCAGAATATGGCTAATAATATGAGTTAGATTGATAATAGTAAGAGTAATGAGTATAGCAATTGTCGTACTATCGATCATATAAGCATAATGTGGCTAATAATATGTGTTAGATTGATAATAATAAGATTAATGAGTATAGTAATTGTCGTTCTATCGATCATATCTGCATAATATGGTTAATAATATGAGTTAGATTGATAATAGTGAGTGTAATAAGTATAGTCATTGTCGCTCTACCGATCATATAAGCATAATATGACTAATAATATGAGTTAGATAGATAATAATAAGAGTAATGAGTATAGTTATTGTCGTTCTATCGATCATATCTGCATAATATGGTTAATAATATGAGTTAGATTGATAATAGTGAGTGTAATAAGTATAGTAATTGTCGTTCTATCGGTCATATGACCATAATATGGCTAATAATATGAGTTAGAATGATAATAATAAGAGTAATAAGTATAGTAATTGACGTTCTATCGATCATATAAGCATAATGTGGCTAATAATATGAGTTAGATTGATAATAATAAGAGTAATGAGTATAGTAATTGTCGTTCTGTCGATCATATCTGCATAATATGGTTAATAATATGAGTTAGATTGATAATAGTGAGTGTAATAAGTATAGTCATTGTCGCTCTATCGATCATATAAGCATAATATGGCTAATAATATGAGTTAGATAGATAATAATAAGAGTAATGAGTATAGTTATTGTCGTTCTATCGGTCATATCTGCATAATATGGTTAATAATATGAGTTAGATTGATAATAGTGAGTGTAATAAGTATAGTAATTGTCGCTCTATCGATCATATAAGCAGAATATGGCTAATAATATGAGTTAGATTGATAATAGTAAGAGTAATGAGTATAGCAATTGTCGTACTATCGATCATATAAGCATAATGTGGCTAAGAATATGAGTTAGATTGATAATAATAAGAGTAATGAGTATAGTAATTGTCGTTCTATCGATCATATCTGCATAATATGGTTAATAATATGAGTTAGATTGATAATAGTGAGTGTAATAAGTATAGTCATTGTCGCTCTATCGATCATATAAGCATAATATGGCTAATAATATGAGTTAGATAGATAATAATAAGAGTAATGAGTATAGTTATTGTCGTTCTATCGATCATATCTGCATAATATGGTTAATAATATGAGTTAGATTGATAATAGTGAGTGTAATAAGTATAGTCATTGTCGCTCTATCGATCATATAAGCATAATATGGCTAATAATATGAGTTAGATAGATAATAATAAGAGTAATGAGTATAGTTATTGTCGTTCTATCGATCATATCTGCATAATATGGTTAATAATATGAGTTAGATTGATAATAGTGAGTGTAATAAGTATAGTAATTGTCGTTCTATCGGTCATATGACCATAATATGGCTAATAATATGAGTTAGAATGATAATAATAAGAGTAATAAGTATAGTAATTGACGTTCTATCGATCATATAAGCATAATGTGGCTAATAATATGAGTTAGATTGATAATAATAAGAGTAATGAGTATAGTAATTGTCGTTCTATCGATCATATCTGCATAATATGGTTAATAATATGAGTTAGATTGATAATAGTGAGTGTAATAAGTATAGTAATTGTCGCTCTATCGATCATATAAGCATAATATGGCTAATAATATGAGTTAGATTGATAATAATAAGAGTAACATGTATAGTAATTGTCGTTCTATCGATCATATAAGCATAATATGGCTAATAATATGAGTTAGATTGATAATAGTGAGTGTAATAAGTATAGTTATTGTCGCTCTATCGATCATATAAGCGTAATATGGCTAATAATATGAGTTAGATTGATAATAATGAGAGTAACATGTATAGTAATTGTCGTTCTATCGATCATATAAGCATAATATGGCTAATAATATGAGTTAGATTGATAATAGTGAGTGTAATAAGTATAGTAATTGTCGTTCTATCGATCATATAAGCAGAATATGGCTAATAATATGAGTTAGATTGATAATAGTAAGAGTAATGAGTATAGCAATTGTCGTACTATCGATCATATAAGCATAATGTGGCTAATAATATGAGTTAGATTGATAATAATAAGATTAATGAGTATAGTAATTGTCGTTCTATCGATCATATCTGCATAATATGGTTAATAATATGAGTTAGATTGATAATAGTGAGTGTAATAAGTATAGTCATTGTCGCTCTACCGATCATATAAGCATAATATGACTAATAATATGAGTTAGATAGATAATAATAAGAGTAATGAGTATAGTTATTGTAGTTCTATCGATGATATCTGCATAATATGGTTAATAATATGAGTTAGATTGATAATAGTGAGTGTAATAAGTATAGTAATTGTCGTTCTATCGGTCATATGACCATAATATGGCTAATAATATGAGTTAGAATGATAATAATAAGAGTAATAAGTATAGTAATTGCCGTTCTACCGATCATATAAGCATAATGTGGCTAATAATATGAGTTAGATTGATAATAATAAGAGTAATGAGCATAGTAATTGTCGTTCTGTCGATCATATCTGCATAATATGGTTAATAATATGAGTTAGATTGATAATAGTGAGTGTAATAAGTATAGTCATTGTCGCTCTATCGATCATATAAGCATAATATGGCTAATAATATGAGTTAGATAGATAATAATAAGAGTAATGAGTATAGTTATTGTCGTTCTATCGATCATATCTGCATAATATGGTTAATAATATGAGTTAGATTGATAATAGTGAGTGTAATAAGTATAGTAATTGTCGTTCTATCGGTCATATGACCATAATATGGCTAATAATATGAGTTTAGAATGATAATAATAAGAGTAATAGGTATAGTAATTGACGTTCTATCGATATGTAAGCATAATGTGGCTAATAATATGAGTTAGATTGATAATAATAAGAGTAATGAGTATAGTAATTGTCGTTCTATCGATCATATCTGCATAATATGGTAATAATATGAGTTAGATTGATAATAGTGAGTGTTATAAGTATAGTAATTGTCGCTCTATCGATCATATAAGCATAATATGGCTAATAATATGAGTTACGTTGTTAATAATAAGAATAATGAGTCTAGTAATTGTCGTTCTATCGATCATATCTGCATAATATGGTTAATATATGAGTTAGATTGATAATAATAACAGTAATGAGTATAGTAATTGTCGTCCGATCGATCATATAAGCATAATATGGCTAATAATATGAGTTAGATTGATAATATAAGAGTAATGAGTATAGTAATTGTCGTTCTATCGATCATATCTGCATAATATGGTTAATAATATGAGTTAGATTGATAATAGTGAGTGTAATAAGTTTAGTAAATGTCGTTCTATCGATCATATAAGCATAATATAGCTAATAATATTAGTTACATTGATAATAATAAGAGTAATGAGTAGAGGTAATTGTCGTTATATCGATCATATAAGCATAATATGACTAATAATATGAGTTAGATTGATAATAATAACAGTAATGAGTATAGTAATTGTCGACCTATCGATCATATAAGCATAATATGGCTAATAATATGAGTTAGATTGATAATAGTGAGTGTAATAAGTATAGTAATTGTCGTTCTATCGGTCATATGACCATAATATGGCTAATAATATGAGTTAGAATGATAATAATAAGAGTAATAAGTATAGTAATTGACGTTCTATCGATCATATAAGCATAATGTGGCTAATAATATGAGTTAGATTGATAATAATAAGAGTAATGAGTATAGTAATTGTCGTTCTATCGATCATATCTGCATAATATGTTAATAATATGAGTTAGATTGATAATAGTGAGTGTAATAAGTATAGTCATTGTCGCTCTATCGATCATATAAGCATAATATGGCTAATAATATGAGTTAGATAGATAATAATAAGAGTAATGAGTATAGTTATTGTCGTTCTATCGATCATATCTGCATAATATGGTTAATAATATGAGTTAGATTGATAATAGTGAGTGTAATAAGTATAGTAATTGTCGTTCTATCGGTCATATGACCATAATATGGCTAATAATATGAGTTAGAATGATAATAATAAGAGTAATAGTATAGTAATTGACGTTCTATCGATCATATAAGCATAATGTGGCTAATAATATGAGTTAGATTGATAATAATAAGAGTAATGAGTATAGTAATTGTCGTTCTATCGATCATATCTGCATAATATGGTTAATAATATGAGTTAGATTGATAATAGTGAGTGTAATAAGTATAGTAATTGTCGCTCTATCGATCATATAAGCATATATGCTAATAATATGAGTTAGATGATAATAATAAGAGTAATAAGTATAGTAATTGTCGTTCTATCGATCATATAAGCATAATATGGCTAATAATATGAGTTAGATTGACAATAGTGAGTGTAATAAGTATAGTTATTGTCGTTCTATCGATCATATAAGCAGAATATGGCTAATAATATGAGTTAGATTGATAATAGTAAGAGTAATGAGTATAGTAATTGTCGTACTATCGATCATATAAGCATAATGTGGCTAATAATATGAGTTAGATTGATAATAATAAGAGTAATGAGTATAGTAATTGTCGTTCTAATCGATCATATCTGCATAATATGGTTAATAATATGAGTTAGATTGATAATAGTGAGTGTAATAAGTATAGTCATTGTCGCTCTATCGATCATATAAGCATAATATGGCTAATAATATGAGTTAGATAGATAATAATAAGAGTAATGAGTATAGTTATTGTCGTTCTATCGATCATATCTGCATAACATCGTTAATAATATGAGTTAGATTGATAATAGTGAGTGTAATAAGTATAGTAATTGTCGTTCTATCGGTCATATGACCATAATATGGCTAATAATATGAGTTAGAATGATAATAATAAGAGTAATAAGTATAGTAATTGACGTTCTATCGATCATATAAAGCATAATGTGGCTATAATATGAGTTAGATTGATAATAATAAGAGTAATGAGTCTAGTAATTGTCGTTCTATCGATCATATCTGCATAATATGGTTAATCATATGAGTTAGATTGATAATAGTGAGTGTAATAAGTATAGTTATTGTCGCTCTATCGATCATATAAGCGTAATATGGCTAATAATATGAGTTAGATTGATAATAATGAGAGTAACATGTATAGTAATTGTCGTTCTATCGATCATATAAGCATAATATGGCTAATAATATGAGTTAGATTGATAATGGTGAGTGTAATAAGTATAGTAATTGTCGTTCTATCGATCATATAAGCAGAATATGGCTAATAATATGAGTTAGATTGATAACAGTAAGAGTAATGAGTATAGCAATTGTCGTACTATCGATCATATAAGCATAATGTGGATGTGGCTAATAATATGTGTTAGATTGATAATAATAAGATTAATGAGTATAGTAATTGTCGTTCTATCGATCATATCTGCATAATATGGTTAATAATATGAGTTAGATTGATAATAGTGAGTGTAATAAGTATAGTAATTGTCGCTCTATCGATCATATAAGCATAATATGGCTAATAATATGAGTTACGTTGATAATAATAAGAATAATGAGTCTAGTAATTGTCGTTCTATCGATCATATCTGCATAATATGGTTAATAATATGAGTTAGATTGATAATAATAACAGTAATGAGTATAGTAATTGTCGTCCGATCGATCATATAAGCATAATATGGCTAATAATATGAGTTAGATTGATAATAATAAGAGTAATGAGTATAGTAATTGTCGTTCTATCGATCATATCTGCATAATATGGTTAATAATATGAGTTAGATTGATAATAGTGAGTGTAATAAGTTTAGTAAATGTCGTTCTATCGATCATATAAGCATAATATAGCTAATAATATTAGTTACATTGATAATAATAAGAGTAATGAGTATAGTAATTGTCGTTATATCGATCATATCTGCATAATATGGTTAATAATATGAGTTAGATTGATAATAGTGAGTGTAATAAGTATAGTAATTGTCGCTCTATCGATCATATGAGCAGAATATGGCTAATAATATGAGTTAGATTGATAATAGTAAGAGTAATGAGTATAGCAATTGTCGTACTATCGATCATATAAGCATAATGTGGCTAATAATATGTGTTAGATTGATAATAATAAGATTAATGAGTATAGTAATTGTCGTTCTATCGATCATATCTGCATAATATGGTTAATAATATGAGTTAGATTGATAATAGTGAGTGTAATAAGTATAGTCATTGTCGCTCTACCGATCATATAAGCATAATATGACTAATAATATGAGTTAGATAGATAATAATAAGAGTAATGAGTATAGTTATTGTCGTTCTATCGATCATATCTGCATAATATGGTTAATAATATGAGTTAGATTGATAATAGTGAGTGTAATAAGTATAGTAATTGTCGTTCTATCGGTCATATGACCATAATATGGCTAATAATATGAGTTAGAATGATAATAATAAGAGTAATAAGTATAGTAATTGACGTTCTATCGATCATATAAGCATAATGTGGCTAATAATATGAGTTAGATTGATAATAATAAGAGTAATGAGTATAGTAATTGTCGTTCTGTCGATCATATCTGCATAATATGGTTAATAATATGAGTTAGATTGATAATAGTGAGTGTAATAAGTATAGTCATTGTCGCTCTATCGATCATATAAGCATAATATGGCTAATAATATGAGTTAGATAGATAATAATAAGAGTAATGAGTATAGTTATTGTCGTTCTATCGGTCATATCTGCATAATATGGTTAATAATATGAGTTAGATTGATAATAGTGAGTGTAATAAGTATAGTAATTGTCGCTCTATCGATCATATAAGCAGAATATGGCTAATAATATGAGTTAGATTGATAATAGTAAGAGTAATGAGTATAGCAATTGTCGTACTATCGATCATATAAGCATAATGTGGCTAAGAATATGAGTTAGATTGATAATAATAAGAGTAATGAGTATAGTAATTGTCGTTCTATCGATCATATCTGCATAATATGGTTAATAATATGAGTTAGATTGATAATAGTGAGTGTAATAAGTATAGTCATTGTCGCTCTATCGATCATATAAGCATAATATGGCTAATAATATGAGTTAGATAGATAATAATAAGAGTAATGAGTATAGTTATTGTCGTTCTATCGATCATATCTGCATAATATGGTTAATAATATGAGTTAGATTGATAATAGTGAGTGTAATAAGTATAGTCATTGTCGCTCTATCGATCATATAAGCATAATATGGCTAATAATATGAGTTAGATAGATAATAATAAGAGTAATGAGTATAGTTATTGTCGTTCTATCGATCATATCTGCATAATATGGTTAATAATATGAGTTAGATTGATAATAGTGAGTGTAATAAGTATAGTAATTGTCGTTCTATCGGTCATATGACCATAATATGGCTAATAATATGAGTTAGAATGATAATAATAAGAGTAATAAGTATAGTAATTGACGTTCTATCGATCATATAAGCATAATGTGGCTAATAATATGAGTTAGATTGATAATAATAAGAGTAATGAGTATAGTAATTGTCGTTCTATCGATCATATCTGCATAATATGGTTAATAATATGAGTTAGATTGATAATAGTGAGTGTAATAAGTATAGTAATTGTCGCTCTATCGATCATATAAGCATAATATGGCTAATAATATGAGTTAGATTGATAATAATAAGAGTAACATGTATAGTAATTGTCGTTCTATCGATCATATAAGCATAATATGGCTAATAATATGAGTTAGATTGATAATAGTGAGTGTAATAAGTATAGTTATTGTCGCTCTATCGATCATATAAGCGTAATATGGCTAATAATATGAGTTAGATTGATAATAATGAGAGTAACATGTATAGTAATTGTCGTTCTATCGATCATATAAGCATAATATGGCTAATAATATGAGTTAGATTGATAATAGTGAGTGTAATAAGTATAGTAATTGTCGTTCTATCGATCATATAAGCAGAATATGGCTAATAATATGAGTTAGATTGATAATAGTAAGAGTAATGAGTATAGCAATTGTCGTACTATCGATCATATAAGCATAATGTGGCTAATAATATGAGTTAGATTGATAATAATAAGATTAATGAGTATAGTAATTGTCGTTCTATCGATCATATCTGCATAATATGGTTAATAATATGAGTTAGATTGATAATAGTGAGTGTAATAAGTATAGTCATTGTCGCTCTACCGATCATATAAGCATAATATGACTAATAATATGAGTTAGATAGATAATAATAAGAGTAATGAGTATAGTTATTGTAGTTCTATCGATGATATCTGCATAATATGGTTAATAATATGAGTTAGATTGATAATAGTGAGTGTAATAAGTATAGTAATTGTCGTTCTATCGGTCATATGACCATAATATGGCTAATAATATGAGTTAGAATGATAATAATAAGAGTAATAAGTATAGTAATTGCCGTTCTACCGATCATATAAGCATAATGTGGCTAATAATATGAGTTAGATTGATAATAATAAGAGTAATGAGCATAGTAATTGTCGTTCTGTCGATCATATCTGCATAATATGGTTAATAATATGAGTTAGATTGATAATAGTGAGTGTAATAAGTATAGTCATTGTCGCTCTATCGATCATATAAGCATAATATGGCTAATAATATGAGTTAGATAGATAATAATAAGAGTAATGAGTATAGTTATTGTCGTTCTATCGATCATATCTGCATAATATGGTTAATAATATGAGTTAGATTGATAATAGTGAGTGTAATAAGTATAGTAATTGTCGTTCTATCGGTCATATGACCATAATATGGCTAATAATATGAGTTAGAATGATAATAATAAGAGTAATAGGTATAGTAATTGACGTTCTATCGATCATGTAAGCATAATGTGGCTAATAATATGAGTTAGATTGATAATAATAAGAGTAATGAGTATAGTAATTGTCGTTCTATCGATCATATCTGCATAATATGGTTAATAATATGAGTTAGATTGATAATAGTGAGTGTAATAAGTATAGTAATTGTCGCTCTATCGATCATATAAGCATAATATGGCTAATAATATGAGTTACGTTGTTAATAATAAGAATAATGAGTCTAGTAATTGTCGTTCTATCGATCATATCTGCATAATATGGTTAATAATATGAGTTAGATTGATAATAATAACAGTAATGAGTATAGTAATTGTCGTCCGATCGATCATATAAGCATAATATGGCTAATAATATGAGTTAGATTGATAATAATAAGAGTAATGAGTATAGTAATTGTCGTTCTATCGATCATATCTGCATAATATGGTTAATAATATGAGTTAGATTGATAATAGTGAGTGTAATAAGTTTAGTAAATGTCGTTCTATCGATCATATAAGCATAATATAGCTAATAATATTAGTTACATTGATAATAATAAGAGTAATGAGTAGAGTAATTGTCGTTATATCGATCATATAAGCATAATATGACTAATAATATGAGTTAGATTGATAATAATAACAGTAATGAGTATAGTAATTGTCGACCTATCGATCATATAAGCATAATATGGCTAATAATATGAGTTAGATTGATAATAGTGAGTGTAATAAGTATAGTAATTGTCGTTCTATCGGTCATATGACCATAATATGGCTAATAATATGAGTTAGAATGATAATAATAAGAGTAATAAGTATAGTAATTGACGTTCTATCGATCATATAAGCATAATGTGGCTAATAATATGAGTTAGATTGATAATAATAAGAGTAATGAGTATAGTAATTGTCGTTCTATCGATCATATCTGCATAATATGGTTAATAATATGAGTTAGATTGATAATAGTGAGTGTAATAAGTATAGTCATTGTCGCTCTATCGATCATATAAGCATAATATGGCTAATAATATGAGTTAGATAGATAATAATAAGAGTAATGAGTATAGTTATTGTCGTTCTATCGATCATATCTGCATAATATGGTTAATAATATGAGTTAGATTGATAATAGTGAGTGTAATAAGTATAGTAATTGTCGTTCTATCGGTCATATGACCATAATATGGCTAATAATATGAGTTAGAATGATAATAATAAGAGTAATAAGTATAGTAATTGACGTTCTATCGATCATATAAGCATAATGTGGCTAATAATATGAGTTAGATTGATAATAATAAGAGTAATGAGTATAGTAATTGTCGTTCTATCGATCATATCTGCATAATATGGTTAATAATATGAGTTAGATTGATAATAGTGAGTGTAATAAGTATAGTAATTGTCGCTCTATCGATCATATAAGCATAATATGGCTAATAATATGAGTTAGATTGATAATAATAAGAGTAATAAGTATAGTAATTGTCGTTCTATCGATCATATAAGCATAATATGGCTAATAATATGAGTTAGATTGACAATAGTGAGTGTAATAAGTATAGTAATTGTCGTTCTATCGATCATATAAGCAGAATATGGCTAATAATATGAGTTAGATTGATAATAGTAAGAGTAATGAGTATAGTAATTGTCGTACTATCGATCATATAAGCATAATGTGGCTAATAATATGAGTTAGATTGATAATAATAAGAGTAATGAGTATAGTAATTGTCGTTCTATCGATCATATCTGCATAATATGGTTAATAATATGAGTTAGATTGATAATAGTGAGTGTAATAAGTATAGTCATTGTCGCTCTATCGATCATATAAGCATAATATGGCTAATAATATGAGTTAGATAGATAATAATAAGAGTAATGAGTATAGTTATTGTCGTTCTATCGATCATATCTGCATAACATCGTTAATAATATGAGTTAGATTGATAATAGTGAGTGTAATAAGTATAGTAATTGTCGTTCTATCGGTCATATGACCATAATATGGCTAATAATATGAGTTAGAATGATAATAATAAGAGTAATAAGTATAGTAATTGACGTTCTATCGATCATATAAGCATAATGTGGCTAATAATATGAGTTAGATTGATAATAATAAGAGTAATGAGTCTAGTAATTGTCGTTCTATCGATCATATCTGCATAATATGGTTAATAATATGAGTTAGATTGATAATAGTGAGTGTAATAAGTATAGTTATTGTCGGTCTATCGATCATATAAGCGTAATATGGCTAATAATATGAGTTAGATTGATAATAATGAGAGTAACATGTATAGTAATTGTCGTTCTATCGATCATATAAGCATAATATGGCTAATAATATGAGTTAGATTGATAATGGTGAGTGTAATAAGTATAGTAATTGTCGTTCTATCGATCATATAAGCAGAATATGGCTAATAATATGAGTTAGATTGATAACAGTAAGAGTAATGAGTATAGCAATTGTCGTACTATCGATCATATAAGCATAATGTGGCTAATAATATGTGTTAGATTGATAATAATAAGATTAATGAGTATAGTAATTGTCGTTCTATCGATCATATCTGCATAATATGGTTAATAATATGAGTTAGATTGATAATAGTGAGTGTAATAAGTATAGTCATTGTCGCTCTACCGATCATATAAGCATAATATGACTAATAATATGAGTTAGATAGATAATAATAAGAGTAATGAGTATAGTTATTGTCGTTCTATCGATCATATCTGCATAATATGGTTAATAATATGAGTTAGATTGATAATAGTGAGTGTAATAAGTATAGTAATTGTCGTTCTATCGGTCATATGACCATAATATGTCTAACAATATGAGTTAGATTGATAATAATAAGAGTAATAAGTATAGTAATTGACGTTCTATCGATCATATAAGCATAATGTGGCTAATAATATGAGTTAGATTGATAATAATAAGAGTAATGAGTATAGTAATTGTCGTTCTGTCGATCATATCTGCATAATATGGTTAATAATATGAGTTAGATTGATAATAGTGAGTGTAATAAGTATAGTAATTGTCGTTCTATCGATCATATAAGCATAATATGGCTAATAATATGAGTTAGATTGATAATAGTGAGTGTAATAAGTATAGTTATTGTCGCTCTATCGATCATATAAGCGTAATATGGCTAATAATATGAGTTAGATTGATAATAATGAGAGTAACATGTATAGTAATTGTCGTTCTATCGATCATATAAGCATAATATGGCTAATAATATGAGTTAGATTGATAATAGTGAGTGTAATAAGTATAGTAATTGTCGTTCTATCGATCATATAAGCAGAATATGGCTAATAATATGAGTTAGATTGATAATAGTAAGAGTAATGAGTATAGCAATTGTCGTACTATCGATCATATAAGCATAATGTGGCTAATAATATGAGTTAGATTGATAATAATAAGATTAATGAGTATAGTAATTGTCGTTCTATCGATCATATCTGCATAATATGGTTAATAATATGAGTTAGATTGATAATAGTGAGTGTAATAAGTATAGTCATTGTCGCTCTACCGATCATATAAGCGTAATATGACTAATAATATGAGTTAGATAGATAATAATAAGAGTAATGAGTATAGTTATTGTAGTTCTATCGATGATATCTGCATAATATGGTTAATAATATGAGTTAGATTGATAATAGTGAGTGTAATAAGTATAGTAATTGTCGTTCTATCGGTCATATGACCATAATATGGCTAATAATATGAGTTAGAATGATAATAATAAGAGTAATAAGTATAGTAATTGACGTTCTATCGATCATATAAGCATAATGTGGCTAATAATATGAGTTAGATTGATAATAATAAGAGTAATGAGTATAGTAATTGTCGTTCTGTCGATCATATCTGCATAATATGGTTAATAATATGAGTTAGATTGATAATAGTGAGTGTAATGAGTATAGTTATTGTCGTTCTATCGATCATGTAAGCATAATGTGGCTAATAATATGAGTTAGATTGATAATAATAAGAGTAATGAGTATAGTAATTGTCGTTCTATCGATCATATCTGCATAATATGGTTAATAATATGAGTTAGATTGATAATAGTGAGTGTAATAAGTATAGTAATTGTCGCTCTATCGATCATATAAGCATAATATGGCTAATAATATGAGTTACGTTGATAATAATAAGAATAATGAGTCTAGTAATTGTCGTTCTATCGATCATATCTGCATAATATGGTTAATAATATGAGTTAGATTGATAATAATAACAGTAATGAGTATAGTAATTGTCGTCCGATCGATCATATAAGCATAATATGGCTAATAATATGAGTTAGATTGATAATAATAAGAGTAATGAGTATAGTAATTGTCGTTCTATCGATCATATCTGCATAATATGGTTAATAATATGAGTTAGATTGATAATAGTGAGTGTAATAAGTTTAGTAAATGTCGTTCTATCGATCATATAAGCATAATATAGCTAATAATATTAGTTACATTGATAATAATAAGAGTAATGAGTATAGTAATTGTCGTTATATCGATCATATCTGCATAATATGGTTAATAATATGAGTTAGATTGATAATAGTGAGTGTAATAAGTATAGTAATTGTCGCTCTATCGATCATATGAGCAGAATATGGCTAATAATATGAGTTAGATTGATAATAGTAAGAGTAATGAGTATAGCAATTGTCGTACTATCGATCATATAAGCATAATGTGGCTAATAATATGTGTTAGATTGATAATAATAAGATTAATGAGTATAGTAATTGTCGTTCTATCGATCATATCTGCATAATATGGTTAATAATATGAGTTAGATTGATAATAGTGAGTGTAATAAGTATAGTAATTGTCGCTCTATCGATCATATAAGCAGAATATGGCTAATAATATGAGTTAGATTGATAATAGTAAGAGTAATGAGTATAGCAATTGTCGTTCTATCGATCATATCTGCATAATATGGTTAATAATATGAGTTAGATTGATAATAGTGAGTGTAATAAGTATAGTAATTGTCGTTCTATCGGTCATATGACCATAATATGGCTAATAATATGAGTTAGAATGATAATAATAAGAGTAATAAGTATAGTAATTGACGTTCTATCGATCATATAAGCATAATGTGGCTAATAATATGAGTTAGATTGATAATAATAAGAGTAATGAGTATAGTAATTGTCGTTCTGTCGATCATATCTGCATAATATGGTTAATAATATGAGTTAGATTGATAATAGTGAGTGTAATAAGTATAGTCATTGTCGCTCTATCGATCATATAAGCATAATATGGCTAATAATATGAGTTAGATAGATAATAATAAGAGTAATGAGTATAGTTATTGTCGTTCTATCGGTCATATCTGCATAATATGGTTAATAATATGAGTTAGATTGATAATAGTGAGTGTAATAAGTATAGTAATTGTCGCTCTATCGATCATATAAGCAGAATATGGCTAATAATATGAGTTAGATTGATAATAGTAAGAGTAATGAGTATAGCAATTGTCGTACTATCGATCATATAAGCATAATGTGGCTAAGAATATGAGTTAGATTGATAATAATAAGAGTAATGAGTATAGTAATTGTCGTTCTATCGATCATATCTGCATAATATGGTTAATAATATGAGTTAGATTGATAATAGTGAGTGTAATAAGTATAGTCATTGTCGCTCTATCGATCATATAAGCATAATATGGCTAATAATATGAGTTAGATAGATAATAATAAGAGTAATGAGTATAGTTATTGTCGTTCTATCGATCATATCTGCATAATATGGTTAATAATATGAGTTAGATTGATAATAGTGAGTGTAATAAGTATAGTCATTGTCGCTCTATCGATCATATAAGCATAATATGGCTAATAATATGAGTTAGATAGATAATAATAAGAGTAATGAGTATAGTTATTGTCGTTCTATCGATCATATCTGCATAATATGGTTAATAATATGAGTTAGATTGATAATAGTGAGTGTAATAAGTATAGTAATTGTCGTTCTATCGGTCATATGACCATAATATGGCTAATAATATGAGTTAGAATGATAATAATAAGAGTAATAAGTATAGTAATTGACGTTCTATCGATCATATAAGCATAATGTGGCTAATAATATGAGTTAGATTGATAATAATAAGAGTAATGAGTATAGTAATTGTCGTTCTATCGATCATATCTGCATAATATGGTTAATAATATGAGTTAGATTGATAATAGTGAGTGTAATAAGTATAGTAATTGTCGCTCTATCGATCATATAAGCATAATATGGCTAATAATATGAGTTAGATTGATAATAATAAGAGTAACATGTATAGTAATTGTCGTTCTATCGATCATATAAGCATAATATGGCTAATAATATGAGTTAGATTGATAATAGTGAGTGTAATAAGTATAGTTATTGTCGCTCTATCGATCATATAAGCGTAATATGGCTAATAATATGAGTTAGATTGATAATAATGAGAGTAACATGTATAGTAATTGTCGTTCTATCGATCATATAAGCATAATATGGCTAATAATATGAGTTAGATTGATAATAGTGAGTGTAATAAGTATAGTAATTGTCGTTCTATCGATCATATAAGCAGAATATGGCTAATAATATGAGTTAGATTGATAATAGTAAGAGTAATGAGTATAGCAATTGTCGTACTATCGATCATATAAGCATAATGTGGCTAATAATATGAGTTAGATTGATAATAATAAGATTAATGAGTATAGTAATTGTCGTTCTATCGATCATATCTGCATAATATGGTTAATAATATGAGTTAGATTGATAATAGTGAGTGTAATAAGTATAGTCATTGTCGCTCTACCGATCATATAAGCATAATATGACTAATAATATGAGTTAGATAGATAATAATAAGAGTAATGAGTATAGTTATTGTAGTTCTATCGATGATATCTGCATAATATGGTTAATAATATGAGTTAGATTGATAATAGTGAGTGTAATAAGTATAGTAATTGTCGTTCTATCGGTCATATGACCATAATATGGCTAATAATATGAGTTAGAATGATAATAATAAGAGTAATAAGTATAGTAATTGCCGTTCTACCGATCATATAAGCATAATGTGGCTAATAATATGAGTTAGATTGATAATAATAAGAGTAATGAGCATAGTAATTGTCGTTCTGTCGATCATATCTGCATAATATGGTTAATAATATGAGTTAGATTGATAATAGTGAGTGTAATAAGTATAGTCATTGTCGCTCTATCGATCATATAAGCATAATATGGCTAATAATATGAGTTAGATAGATAATAATAAGAGTAATGAGTATAGTTATTGTCGTTCTATCGATCATATCTGCATAATATGGTTAATAATATGAGTTAGATTGATAATAGTGAGTGTAATAAGTATAGTAATTGTCGTTCTATCGGTCATATGACCATAATATGGCTAATAATATGAGTTAGAATGATAATAATAAGAGTAATAGGTATAGTAATTGACGTTCTATCGATCATGTAAGCATAATGTGGCTAATAATATGAGTTAGATTGATAATAATAAGAGTAATGAGTATAGTAATTGTCGTTCTATCGATCATATCTGCATAATATGGTTAATAATATGAGTTAGATTGATAATAGTGAGTGTAATAAGTATAGTAATTGTCGCTCTATCGATCATATAAGCATAATATGGCTAATAATATGAGTTACGTTGTTAATAATAAGAATAATGAGTCTAGTAATTGTCGTTCTATCGATCATATCTGCATAATATGGTTAATAATATGAGTTAGATTGATAATAATAACAGTAATGAGTATAGTAATTGTCGTCCGATCGATCATATAAGCATAATATGGCTAATAATATGAGTTAGATTGATAATAATAAGAGTAATGAGTATAGTAATTGTCGTTCTATCGATCATATCTGCATAATATGGTTAATAATATGAGTTAGATTGATAATAGTGAGTGTAATAAGTTTAGTAAATGTCGTTCTATCGATCATATAAGCATAATATAGCTAATAATATTAGTTACATTGATAATAATAAGAGTAATGAGTAGAGTAATTGTCGTTATATCGATCATATAAGCATAATATGACTAATAATATGAGTTAGATTGATAATAATAACAGTAATGAGTATAGTAATTGTCGACCTATCGATCATATAAGCATAATATGGCTAATAATATGAGTTAGATTGATAATAGTGAGTGTAATAAGTATAGTAATTGTCGTTCTATCGGTCATATGACCATAATATGGCTAATAATATGAGTTAGAATGATAATAATAAGAGTAATAAGTATAGTAATTGACGTTCTATCGATCATATAAGCATAATGTGGCTAATAATATGAGTTAGATTGATAATAATAAGAGTAATGAGTATAGTAATTGTCGTTCTATCGATCATATCTGCATAATATGGTTAATAATATGAGTTAGATTGATAATAGTGAGTGTAATAAGTATAGTCATTGTCGCTCTATCGATCATATAAGCATAATATGGCTAATAATATGAGTTAGATAGATAATAATAAGAGTAATGAGTATAGTTATTGTCGTTCTATCGATCATATCTGCATAATATGGTTAATAATATGAGTTAGATTGATAATAGTGAGTGTAATAAGTATAGTAATTGTCGTTCTATCGGTCATATGACCATAATATGGCTAATAATATGAGTTAGAATGATAATAATAAGAGTAATAAGTATAGTAATTGACGTTCTATCGATCATATAAGCATAATGTGGCTAATAATATGAGTTAGATTGATAATAATAAGAGTAATGAGTATAGTAATTGTCGTTCTATCGATCATATCTGCATAATATGGTTAATAATATGAGTTAGATTGATAATAGTGAGTGTAATAAGTATAGTAATTGTCGCTCTATCGATCATATAAGCATAATATGGCTAATAATATGAGTTAGATTGATAATAATAAGAGTAATAAGTATAGTAATTGTCGTTCTATCGATCATATAAGCATAATGTGGCTAATAATATGAGTTAGATTGACAATAGTGAGTGTAATAAGTATAGTAATTGTCGTTCTATCGATCATATAAGCAGAATATGGCTAATAATATGAGTTAGATTGATAATAGTGAGTGTAATAAGTATAGTAATTGTCGTTCTATCGATCATATAAGCAGAATATGGCTAATAATATGAGTTAGATTGATAATAGTAAGAGTAATGAGTATAGCAATTGTCGTACTATCGATCATATAAGCATAATGTGGCTAATAATATGAGTTAGATTGATAATAATAAGATTAATGAGTATAGTAATTGTCGTTCTATCGATCATATCTGCATAATATGGTTAATAATATGAGTTAGATTGATAATAGTGAGTGTAATAAGTATAGTCATTGTCGCTCTACCGATCATATAAGCATAATATGACTAATAATATGAGTTAGATAGATAATAATAAGAGTAATGAGTATAGTTATTGTAGTTCTATCGATGATATCTGCATAATATGGTTAATAATATGAGTTAGATTGATAATAGTGAGTGTAATAAGTATAGTAATTGTCGTTCTATCGGTCATATGACCATAATATGGCTAATAATATGAGTTAGAATGATAATAATAAGAGTAATAAGTATAGTAATTGCCGTTCTACCGATCATATAAGCATAATGTGGCTAATAATATGAGTTAGATTGATAATAATAAGAGTAATGAGCATAGTAATTGTCGTTCTGTCGATTATATCTGCATAATATGGTTAATAATATGAGTTAGATTGATAATAGTGAGTGTAATAAGTATAGTCATTGTCGCTCTATCGATCATATAAGCATAATATGGCTAATAATATGAGTTAGATAGATAATAATAAGAGTAATGAGTATAGTTATTGTCGTTCTATCGATCATATCTGCATAATATGGTTAATAATATGAGTTAGATTGATAATAGTGAGTGTAATAAGTATAGTAATTGTCGTTCTATCGGTCATATGACCATAATATGGCTAATAATATGAGTTAGAATGATAATAATAAGAGTAATAGGTATAGTAATTGACGTTCTATCGATCATGTAAGCATAATGTGGCTAATAATATGAGTTAGATTGATAATAATAAGAGTAATGAGTATAGTAATTGTCGTTCTATCGATCATATCTGCATAATATGGTTAATAATATGAGTTAGATTGATAATAGTGAGTGTAATAAGTATAGTAATTGTCGCTCTATCGATCATATAAGCATAATATGGCTAATAATATGAGTTACGTTGTTAATAATAAGAATAATGAGTCTAGTAATTGTCGTTCTATCGATCATATCTGCATAATATGGTTAATAATATGAGTTAGATTGATAATAATAACAGTAATGAGTATAGTAATTGTCGTCCGATCGATCATATAAGCATAATATGGCTAATAATATGAGTTAGATTGATAATAATAAGAGTAATGAGTATAGTAATTGTCGTTCTATCGATCATATCTGCATAATATGGTTAATAATATGAGTTAGATTGATAATAGTGAGTGTAATAAGTTTAGTAAATGTCGTTCTATCGATCATATAAGCATAATATAGCTAATAATATTAGTTACATTGATAATAATAAGAGTAATGAGTAGAGTAATTGTCGTTATATCGATCATATAAGCATAATATGACTAATAATATGAGTTAGATTGATAATAATAACAGTAATGAGTATAGTAATTGTCGACCTATCGATCATATAAGCATAATATGGCTAATAATATGAGTTAGATTGATAATAGTGAGTGTAATAAGTATAGTAATTGTCGTTCTATCGGTCATATGACCATAATATGGCTAATAATATGAGTTAGAATGATAATAATAAGAGTAATAAGTATAGTAATTGACGTTCTATCGATCATATAAGCATAATGTGGCTAATAATATGAGTTAGATTGATAATAATAAGAGTAATGAGTATAGTAATTGTCGTTCTATCGATCATATCTGCATAATATGGTTAATAATATGAGTTAGATTGATAATAGTGAGTGTAATAAGTATAGTCATTGTCGCTCTATCGATCATATAAGCATAATATGGCTAATAATATGAGTTAGATAGATAATAATAAGAGTAATGAGTATAGTTATTGTCGTTCTATCGATCATATCTGCATAATATGGTTAATAATATGAGTTAGATTGATAATAGTGAGTGTAATAAGTATAGTAATTGTCGTTCTATCGGTCATATGACCATAATATGGCTAATAATATGAGTTAGAATGATAATAATAAGAGTAATAAGTATAGTAATTGACGTTCTATCGATCATATAAGCATAATGTGGCTAATAATATGAGTTAGATTGATAATAATAAGAGTAATGAGTATAGTAATTGTCGTTCTATCGATCATATCTGCATAATATGGTTAATAATATGAGTTAGATTGATAATAGTGAGTGTAATAAGTATAGTAATTGTCGCTCTATCGATCATATAAGCATAATATGGCTAATAATATGAGTTAGATTGATAATAATAAGAGTAATAAGTATAGTAATTGTCGTTCTATCGATCATATAAGCATAATATGGCTAATAATATGAGTTAGATTGACAATAGTGAGTGTAATAAGTATAGTAATTGTCGTTCTATCGATCATATAAGCAGAATATGGCTAATAATATGAGTTAGATTGATAATAGTAAGAGTAATGAGTATAGTAATTGTCGTACTATCGATCATATAAGCATAATGTGGCTAATAATATGAGTTAGATTGATAATAATAAGAGTAATGAGTATAGTAATTGTCGTTCTATCGATCATATCTGCATAATATGGTTAATAATATGAGTTAGATTGATAATAGTGAGTGTAATAAGTATAGTCATTGTCGCTCTATCGATCATATAAGCATAATATGGCTAATAATATGAGTTAGATAGATAATAATAAGAGTAATGAGTATAGTTATTGTCGTTCTATCGATCATATCTGCATAACATCGTTAATAATATGAGTTAGATTGATAATAGTGAGTGTAATAAGTATAGTAATTGTCGTTCTATCGGTCATATGACCATAATATGGCTAATAATATGAGTTAGAATGATAATAATAAGAGTAATAAGTATAGTAATTGACGTTCTATCGATCATATAAGCATAATGTGGCTAATAATATGAGTTAGATTGATAATAATAAGAGTAATGAGTCTAGTAATTGTCGTTCTATCGATCATATCTGCATAATATGGTTAATAATATGAGTTAGATTGATAATAGTGAGTGTAATAAGTATAGTTATTGTCGCTCTATCGATCATATAAGCGTAATATGGCTAATAATATGAGTTAGATTGATAATAATAAGAGTAACATGTATAGTAATTGTCGTTCTATCGATCATATAGGCATAATATGGCTAATAATATGAGTTAGATTGATAATAATGAGAGTAACATGTATAGTAATTGTCGTTCTATCGATCATATAAGCATAATATGGCTAATAATATGAGTTAGATTGATAATAGTGAGTGTAATAAGTATAGTAATTGTCGTTCTATCGATCATATAAGCAGAATATGGCTAATAATAAGAGTTAGATTGATAATAGTAAGAGTAATGAGTATAGCAATTGTCGTACTATCGATCATATAAGCATAATGCGCTAATAATATGAGTTAGATTGATAATAATAAGATTAATGAGTATAGTAATTGTCGTTCTATCGATCATATCTGCATAATATGGTTAATAATATGAGTTAGATTGATAATAGTGAGTGTAATAAGTATAGTCATTGTCGCTCTATCGATCATATAAGCATAATATGGCTAATAATATGAGTTAGATAGATAATAATAAGAGTAATGAGTATAGTTATTGTCGTTCTATCGATCATATCTGCATAATATGGTTAATAATATGAGTTAGATTGATAATAGTGAGTGTAATAAGTATAGTAATTGTCGTTCTATCGGTCATATGACCATAATATGGCTAATAATATGAGTTAGAATGATAATAATAAGAGTAATAAGTATAGTAATTGACGTTCTATCGATCATGTAAGCATAATGTGGCTAATAATATGAGTTAGATTGATAATAATAAGAGTAATGAGTATAGTAATTGTCGTTCTATCGATCATATCTGCATAATATGGTTAATAATATGAGTTAGATTGATAATAGTGAGTGTAATAAGTATAGTAATTGTCGCTCTATCGATCATATAAGCATAATATGGCTAATAATATGAGTTAGATTGATAATAATAAGAGTAATAAGTATAGTAATTGTCGTTCTATCGATTATATAAGCATAATATGGCTAATAATATGAGTTAGATTGACAATAGTGAGTGTAATAAGTATAGTAATTGTCGTTCTATCGATCATATAAGCAGAATATGGCTAATAATATGAGTTAGATTGATAATAGTAAGAGTAATGAGTATAGTAATTGTCGTACTATCGGTCATATAAGCATAATGTGGCTAATAATATGAGTTAGATTGATAATAATAAGAGTAATGAGTATAGTAATTGTCGTTCTATCGATCATATAAGCATAATACGGCTAATAATATGAGTTAGATTGATAATAGTGAGTGTAATAAGTTTAGTAAATGTCGTTCTATCGATCATATAAGCATAATATAGCAATAATATGAGTTACATTGATAATAATAAGAGTAATAAGTATAGTAATTGTCGTTCTATCGATCATATCTGCATAATATGGTTAATAATATGAGTTAGATTGATAATAGTGAGTGTAATAAGTATAGTTATTGTCGCTCTATCGATCATATAAGCGTAATATGGCTAATAATATGAGTTAGATTGATAATAATGAGAGTAACATGTATAGTAATTGTCGTTCTATCGATCATATAAGCATAATATGGCTAATAATATGAGTTAGATTGATAATGGTGAGTGTAATAAGTATAGTAATTGTCGTTCTATCGATCATATAAGCAGAATATGGCTAATAATATGAGTTAGATTGATAATAGTAAGAGTAATGAGTATAGCAATTGTCGTACTATCGATCATATAAGCATAATGTGGCTAATAATATGAGTTAGATTGATAATAATAAGATTAATGAGTATAGTAATTGTCGTTCTATCGATCATATCTGCATAATATGGTTAATAATATGAGTTAGATTGATAATAGTGAGTGTAATAAGTATAGTCATTGTCGCTCTACCGATCATATAAGCATAATATGACTAATAATATGAGTTAGATAGATAATAATAAGAGTAATGAGTATAGTTATTGTCGTTCTATCGATGATATCTGCATAATATGGTTAATAATATGAGTTAGATTGATAATAGTGAGTGTAATAAGTATAGTAATTGTCGTTATATCGGTCATATGACCATAATATGGCTAATAATATGAGTTAGATTGATAATAATAAGAGTAATGAGTATAGTAATTGTCGTTCTATCGATCATATCTGCATAATATGGTTAATAATATGAGTTAGATTGATAATAGTGAGTGTAATAAGTATAGTAATTGTCGCTCTATCGATCATATAAGCATAATATGGCTAATAATATGAGTTACGTTGATAATAATAAGAGTAATGAGTATAGTAATTGTCGTTCTATCGATCATATAAGCATAATATGGCTAATAATATGAGTTAGATTGATAATAATAACAGTAATGAGTATAGTAATTGTCGTCCTATCGATCATATTAGCATAATATGGCTAATAATATGAGTTAGATTGATAATAATAAGAGTAATATGTATAGTAATTGTCGTTCTATCGATCATATAAGCATAATATGGCTAATAATATGAGAGAGATTGATAATAGTGAGTGTAATAAGTATAGTAATTGTCGTTTTATCGATCATATAAGCAGAATATGGCTAATAATATGAGTTAGATTGATAATAGTAAGAGTAATGAGTATAGCAATTGTCGTACTATCGATCATATAAGCATAGTGTGGCTAATAATATGAGTTAGATTGATAATAATAAGAGTAATGAGTATAGTAATTGTCGTTCTATCGATCATATCTGCATAATATGGTTAATAATATGAGTTAGATTGATAATAGTGAGTGTAATAAGTATAGTCATTGTCGCTCTATCGATCATATAAGCATAATATGGCTAATAATATGAGTTAGATAGATAATAATAAGAGTAATGAGTATAGTTATTGTCGTCCTATCGATCATATCTGCATAATATGGTTAATAATATGAGTTTGATTGATAACAGTGAGTGTAATAAGTATAGTAATTGTCGTTCTATCGGTCATATGACCATAATATGGCTAATAATATGAGTTAGAATGATAATAATAAGAGTAATAAGTATAGTAATTGACGTTCTATCGATCATATAAGCATAATGTGGCTAATAATATGAGTTAGATTGATAATAATAAGAGTAATGAGTATAGTAATTGTCGTTCTATCGATCATATCTGCATAATATGGTTAATAATATGAGTTAGATTGATAATAGTGAGTGTAATAAGTATAGTAATTGTCGCTCTATCGATCATATAAGCATAATATGGCTAATAATATGAGTTAGATTGATAATAATAAGAGTAATATGTATAGTAATTGTCGTTCTATCGATCATATCTGCATAATATGGTTAATAATATGAGTTAGATTGATAATAGTGAGTGTAATAAGTATAGTCATTGTCGCTCTATCGATCATATAAGCATAATATGGCTAATAATATGAGTTAGATTGATAATAGTAAGAGTAATGAGTATAGTAATTGTCGTACTATCGATCATATAAGCGTAATATGGCTAATAATATGAGTTAGATTGATAATAATAAGAGTAACATGTATAGTAATTGTCGTTCTATCGATCATATAAGCATAATACGGCTAATAATATGAGTTAGATTGATAATAGTGAGTGTAATAAGTTTAGTAAATGTCGTTCTATCGATCATATAAGCATAATATAGCAATAATATGAGTTACATTGATAATAATAAGAGTAATAAGTATAGTAATTGTCGTTCTATCGATCATATCTGCATAATATGGTTAATAATATGAGTTAGATTGATAATAGTGAGTGTAATAAGTATAGTTATTGTCGCTCTATCGATCATATAAGCGTAATATGGCTAATAATATGAGTTAGATTGATAATAATGAGAGTAACATGTATAGTAATTGTCGTTCTATCGATCATATAAGCATAATATGGCTAATAATATGAGTTAGATTGATAATGGTGAGTGTAATAAGTATAGTAATTGTCGTTCTACCGATCATATAAGCAGAATATGGCTAATAATATGAGTTAGATTGATAATAGTAAGAGTAATGAGTATAGCAATTGTCGTACTATCGATCATATAAGCATAATGTGGCTAATAATATGAGTTAGATTGATAATAATAAGATTAATGAGTATAGTAATTGTCGTCCTATCGATCATATCTGCATAATATGGTTAATAATATGAGTTAGATTGATAATAGTGAGTGTAATAAGTATAGTCATTGTCGCTCTACCGATCATATAAGCATAATATGACTAATAATATGAGTTAGATAGATAATAATAAGAGTAATGAGTATAGTTATTGTCGTTCTATCGATGATATCTGCATAATATGGTTAATAATATGAGTTAGATTGATAATAGTGAGTGTAATAAGTATAGTAATTGTCGTTCTATCGGTCATATGACCATAATATGGCTAATAATATGAGTTAGATTGATAATAATAAGAGTAATGAGTATAGTAATTGTCGTTCTATCGATCATATCTGCATAATATGGTTAATAATATGAGTTAGATTGATAATAGTGAGTGTAATAAGTATAGTAATTGTCGCTCTATCGATCATATAAGCATAATATGGCTAATAATATGAGTTACGTTGATAATAATAAGAGTAATGAGTATAGTAATTGTCGTTCTATCGATCATATAAGCATAATATGACTAATAATATGAGTTAGATAGATAATAAGAGTAATGAGTATAGTTATTGTCGTTCTATCGATGATATCTGCATAATATGGTTAATAATATGAGTTAGATTGATAATAGTGAGTGTAATAAGTATAGTAATTGTCGTTCTATCGATCATATCTGCATAATATGGTTAATAATATGAGTTAGATTGATAATAGTGAGTGTAATAAGTATAGTAATTGTCGCTCTATCGATCATATAAGCATAATATGGCTAATAATATGAGTTAGATTGATAATAATAAGAGTAATATGTATAGTAATTGTCGTTCTATCGATTATATCTGCATAATATGGTTAATAATATGAGTTAGATTGATAATAGTGAGTGTAATAAGTATAGTCATTGTCGCTCTATCGATCATATAAGCATAATATGGCTAATAATATGAGTTAGATTGATAATAGTAAGAGTAATGAGTATAGTAATTGTCGTACTATCGATCATATAAGCGTAATATGGCTAATAATATGAGTTAGATTGATAATAATAAGTGTAACATGTATAGTAATTGTCGTTCTATCGATCATATAAGCATAATACGGCTAATAATATGAGTTAGATTGATAATAGTGAGTGTAATAAGTTTAGTAAATGTCGTTCTATCGATCATATAAGCATAATATAGCAATAATATGAGTTACATTGATAATAATAAGAGTAATAAGTATAGTAATTGTCGTTCTATCGATCATATCTGCATAATATGGTTAATAATATGAGTTAGATTGATAATAGTGAGTGTAATAAGTATAGTTATTGTCGCTCTATCGATCATATAAGCGTAATATGGCTAATAATATGAGTTAGATTGATAATAATGAGAGTAACATGTATAGTAATTGTCGTTCTATCGATCATATAAGCATAATATGGCTAATAATATGAGTTAGATTGATAATGGTGAGTGTAATAAGTATAGTAATTGTCGTTCTATCGATCATATAAGCAGAATATGGCTAATAATATGAGTTAGATTGATAACAGTAAGAGTAATGAGTATAGCAATTGTCGTACTATCGATCATATAAGCATAATGTGGCTAATAATATGAGTTAGATTGATAATAATAAGATTAATGAGTATAGTAATTGTCGTCCTATCGATCATATCTGCATAATATGGTTAATAATATGAGTTAGATTGATAATAGTGAGTGTAATAAGTATAGTCATTGTCGCTCTACCGATCATATAAGCATAATATGACTAATAATATGAGTTAGATAGATAATAATAAGAGTAATGAGTATAGTTATTGTCGTTCTATCGATGATATCTGCATAATATGGTTAATAATATGAGTTAGATTGATAATAGTGAGTGTAATAAGTATAGTAATTGTCGTTCTATCGGTCATATGACCATAATATGGCTAATAATATGAGTTAGATTGATAATAATAAGAGTAATGAGTATAGTAATTGTCGTTCTATCGATCATATCTGCATAATATGGTTAATAATATGAGTTAGATTGATAATAGTGAGTGTAATAAGTATAGTAATTGTCGCTCTATCGATCATATAAGCATAATATGGCTAATAATATGAGTTACGTTGATAATAATAAGAGTAATGAGTATAGTAATTGTCGTTCTATCGATCATATAAGCATAATATGACTAATAATATGAGTTAGATAGATAATAAGAGTAATGAGTATAGTTATTGTCGTTCTATCGATGATATCTGCATAATATGGTTAATAATATGAGTTAGATTGATAATAGTGAGTGTAATAAGTATAGTAATTGTCGTTCTATCGATCATATCTGCATAATATGGTTAATAATATGAGTTAGATTGATAATAGTGAGTGTAATAAGTATAGTAATTGTCGCTCTATCGATCATATAAGCATAATATGGCTAATAATATGAGTTAGATTGATAATAATGAGAGTAACATGTATAGTAATTGTCGTTCTATCGATCATATAAGCATAATATGGCTAATAATATGAGTTAGATTGATAATAGTGAGTGTAATAAGTATAGTAATTGTCGTTCTATCGATCATATAAGCAGAATATGGCTAATAATATGAGTTAGATTGATAATAGTAAGAGTAATGAGTATAGCAATTGTTGTACTATCGATCATATAAGCATAATGTGGCTAATAATATGAGTTAGATTGATAATAATAAGATTAATGAGTATAGTAATTGTCGTTCTATCGATCATATCTGCATAATATGGTTAATAATATGAGTTAGATTGATAATAGTGAGTGTAATAAGTATAGTCATTGTCGCTCTATCGATCATATAAGCATAATATGGCTAATAATATGAGTTAGATAGATAATAATAAGAGTAATGAGTATATTTATTGTCGTTCTATCGATCATATCTGCATAATATGGTTAATAATATGAGTTAGATTGATAATAGTGAGTGTAATAAGTATAGTAATTGTCGTTCTATCGGTCATATGACCATAATATGGCTAATAATAATTGTTAGATTGACAATAGTGAGTGTAATAAGTATAGTAATTGTCGTTCTATCGATCATATAAGCAGAATATGGCTAATAATATGAGTTAGATTGATAATAGTAAGAGTAATGAGTATAGTAATTGTCGTACTATCGATCATATAAGCATAATGTGGCTAATAATATGAGTTAGATTGATAATAATAAGAGTAATGAGTATAGTATTTGTCGTTCTATCGATCATATCTGCATAATATGGTTAATAATATGAGTTAGATTGATAATAGTGAGTGTAATAAGTATAGTCATTGTCGCTCTATCGATCATATAAGCATAATATGGCTAATAATATGAGTTAGATAGATAATAATAAGAGTAATGAGTATAGTTATTGTCGTTCTATCGATCATATCTGCATAATATGGTTAATAATATGAGTTAGATTGATAATAGTGAGTGTAATAAGTATAGTAATTGTCGTTCTATCGGTCATATGACCATAATATGGCTAATAATATGAGTTAGAATGATAATAATAAGAGTAATAAGTATAGTAATTGACGTTCTATCGATCATATAAGCATAATGTGGCTAATAATATGAGTTAGATTGATAATAATAAGAGTAATGAGTATAGTAATTGTCGTTCTATCGATCATATCTGCATAATATGGTTAATAATATGAGTTAGATTGATAATAGTGAGTGTAATAAGTATAGTTATTGTCGCTCTATCGATCATATAAGCGTAATATGGCTAATAATATGAGTTAGATTGATAATAATAAGAGTAACATGTATAGTAATTGTCGTTCTATCGATCATATAAGCATAATATGGCTAATAATATGAGTTAGATTGATAATAGTGTGTGTAATAAGTTTAGTAAATGTCGTTCTATCGATCATATAAGCATAATATAGCAATAATATGAGTTACATTGATAATAATAAGAGTAATAAGTATAGTAATTGTCGTTCTATCGATCATATCTGCATAATATGGTTAATAATATGAGTTAGATTGATAATAGTGAGTGTAATAAGTATAGTTATTGTCGCTCTATCGATCATATAAGCGTAATATGGCTAATAATATGAGTTAGATTGATAATAATGAGAGTAACATGTATAGTAATTGTCGTTCTATCGATCATATAAGCATAATATGGCTAATAATATGAGTTAGATTGATAATAGTGAGTGTAATAAGTATAGTTATTGTCGCTCTATCGATCATATAAGCGTAATATGGCTAATAATATGAGTTAGATTGATAATAATGAGAGTAACATGTATAGTAATTGTCGTTCTATCGATCATATAAGCATAATATGGCTAATAATATGAGTTAGATTGATAATAGTGAGTGTAATAAGTATAGTAATTGTCGTTCTATCGATCATATAAGCAGAATATGGCTAATAATATGAGTTAGATTGATAATAGTAAGAGTAATGAGTATAGCAATTGTCGTACTATCGATCATATAAGCATAATATGACTAATAATATGAGTTAGATAGATAATAAGAGTAATGAGTATAGTTATTGTCGTTCTATCGATGATATCTGCATAATATGGTTAATAATATGAGTTAGATTGATAATAGTGAGTGTAATAAGTATAGTAATTGTCGTTCTATCGATCATATCTGCATAATATGGTTAATAATATGAGTTAGATTGATAATAGTGAGTGTAATAAGTATAGTAATTGTCGCTCTATCGATCATATAAGCATAATATGGCTAATAATATGAGTTAGATTGATAATAATAAGAGTAATAAGTATAGTAATTGTCGTTCTATCGATCATATAAGCATAATATGGCTAATAATATGAGTTAGATTGACAATAGTGAGTGTAATAAGTATAGTAATTGTCGTTCTATCGATCATATAAGCAGAATATGGCTAATAATATGAGTTAGATTGATAATAGTAAGAGTAATGAGTATAGTAATTGTCGTACTATCGATCATATAAGCATAATGTGGCTAATAATATGAGTTAGATTGATAATAATAAGAGTAATGAGTCTAGTAATTGTCGTTCTATCGATCATATCTGCATAATATGGTTAATAATATGAGTTAGATTGATAATAGTGAGTGTAATAAGTATAGTTATTGTCGCTCTATCGATCATATAAGCGTAATATGGCTAATAATATGAGTTAGATTGATAATAGTAAGAGTAATGAGTATAGTAATTGTCGTACTATCGATCATATAAGCATAATGTGGCTAATAATATGAGTTAGATTGATAATAATAAGAGTAATGAGTATAGTATTTGTCGTTCTATCGATCATATCTGCATAATATGGTTAATAATATGAGTTAGATTGATAATAGTGAGTGTAATAAGTATAGTCATTGTCGCTCTATCGATCATATAAGCATAATATGGCTAATAATATGAGTTAGATAGATAATAATAAGAGTAATGAGTATAGTTATTGTCGTTCTATCGATCATATCTGCATAATATGGTTAATAATATGAGTTAGATTGATAATAGTGAGTGTAATAAGTATAGTAATTGTCGTTCTATCGGTCATATGACCATAATATGGCTAATAATATGAGTTAGAATGATAATAATAAGAGTAATAAGTATAGTAATTGACGTTCTATCGATCATATAAGCATAATGTGGCTAATAATATGAGTTAGATTGATAATAATAAGAGTAATGAGTATAGTAATTGTCGTTCTATCGATCATATCTGCATAATATGGTTAATAATATGAGTTAGATTGATAATAGTGAGTGTAATAAGTATAGTTATTGTCGCTCTATCGATCATATAAGCGTAATATGGCTAATAATATGAGTTAGATTGATAATAATAAGAGTAACATGTATAGTAATTGTCGTTCTATCGATCATATAAGCATAATATGGCTAATAATATGAGTTAGATTGATAATAGTGTGTGTAATAAGTTTAGTAAATGTCGTTCTATCGATCATATAAGCATAATATAGCAATAATATGAGTTACATTGATAATAATAAGAGTAATAAGTATAGTAATTGTCGTTCTATCGATCATATCTGCATAATATGGTTAATAATATGAGTTAGATTGATAATAGTGAGTGTAATAAGTATAGTTATTGTCGCTCTATCGATCATATAAGCGTAATATGGCTAATAATATGAGTTAGATTGATAATAATGAGAGTAACATGTATAGTAATTGTCGTTCTATCGATCATATAAGCATAATATGGCTAATAATATGAGTTAGATTGATAATAGTGAGTGTAATAAGTATAGTTATTGTCGCTCTATCGATCATATAAGCGTAATATGGCTAATAATATGAGTTAGATTGATAATAATGAGAGTAACATGTATAGTAATTGTCGTTCTATCGATCATATAAGCATAATATGGCTAATAATATGAGTTAGATTGATAATAGTGAGTGTAATAAGTATAGTAATTGTCGTTCTATCGATCATATAAGCAGAATATGGCTAATAATATGAGTTAGATTGATAATAGTAAGAGTAATGAGTATAGCAATTGTCGTACTATCGATCATATAAGCATAATATGACTAATAATATGAGTTAGATAGATAATAAGAGTAATGAGTATAGTTATTGTCGTTCTATCGATGATATCTGCATAATATGGTTAATAATATGAGTTAGATTGATAATAGTGAGTGTAATAAGTATAGTAATTGTCGTTCTATCGATCATATCTGCATAATATGGTTAATAATATGAGTTAGATTGATAATAGTGAGTGTAATAAGTATAGTAATTGTCGCTCTATCGATCATATAAGCATAATATGGCTAATAATATGAGTTAGATTGATAATAATAAGAGTAATAAGTATAGTAATTGTCGTTCTATCGATCATATAAGCATAATATGGCTAATAATATGAGTTAGATTGACAATAGTGAGTGTAATAAGTATAGTAATTGTCGTTCTATCGATCATATAAGCAGAATATGGCTAATAATATGAGTTAGATTGATAATAGTAAGAGTAATGAGTATAGTAATTGTCGTACTATCGATCATATAAGCATAATGTGGCTAATAATATGAGTTAGATTGATAATAATAAGAGTAATGAGTCTAGTAATTGTCGTTCTATCGATCATATCTGCATAATATGGTTAATAATATGAGTTAGATTGATAATAGTGAGTGTAATAAGTATAGTTATTGTCGCTCTATCGATCATATAAGCGTAATATGGCTAATAATATGAGTTAGATTGATAATAGTGAGTGTAATATGTATAGTTATTGTCGCTCTATCGATCATATAAGCGTAATATGGCTAATAATATGAGTTAGATTGATAATAATAAGAGTAACATGTATAGTAATTGTCGTTCTATCGATCATATCTGCATAATATGGTTAATAATATGAGTTAGATTGATAATAGTGAGTGTAATAAGTATAGTCATTGTCGCTCTATCGATCATATAAGCATAATATGGCTAATAATATGAGTTAGATAGATAATAATAAGAGTAATGGGTATAGTTATTGTCGTTCTATCGATCATATCTGCATAATATGGTTAATAATATGAGTTAGATTGATAATAGTGAGTGTAATAAGTATAGTAATTGTCGTTCTATCGGTCATATGACCATAATATGGCTAATAATATGGGTTAGAATGATAATAATAAGAGTAATAAGTATAGTAATTGACGTTCTATCGATCATATAAGCATAATGTGGCTAATAATATGAGTTAGATTGATAATAGTGAGTGTAATAAGTATAGTAATTGTCGTTCTATCGAACATATAAGCAGAATATGGCTAATAATATGAGTTAGATTGATAATAGTAAGAGTAATGAGTATAGTAATTGTCGTACTATCGATCATATAAGCATAATGTGGCTAATAATATGAGTTAGATTGATAATAATAAGAGTAATGAGTCTAGTAATTGTCGTTCTATCGATCATATCTGCATAATATGGTTAATAATATGAGTTAGATTGATAATAGTGAGTGTAATAAGTATAGTTATTGTCGCTCTGTCGATCATATAAGCGTAATATGGCTAATAATATGAGTTAGATTGATAATAGTGAGTGTAATAAGTATAGTTATTGTCGCTCTATCGATCATATAAGCGTAATATGGCTAATAATATGAGTTAGATTGATAATAATAAGAGTAACATGTATAGTAATTGTCGTTCTATCGATCATATCTGCATAATATGGTTAATAATATGAGTTAGATTGATAATAGTGAGTGTAATAAGTATAGTAATTGTCGTTCTATCGGTCATATGACCATAATATGGCTAATAATATGGGTTAGAATGATAATAATAAGAGTAATAAGTATAGTAATTGACGTTCTATCGATCATATAAGCACAATGTGGCTAATAATATGAGTTAGATTGATAATAATAAGAGTAATGAGTATAGTAATTGTCGTTCTATCGATCATATCTGCATAATATGGTTAATAATATGAGTTAGACTGATAATAGTGAGTGTAATAAGTATAGTAATTGTCGCTCTATCGATCATATAAGCATAATATGGTTAATAATATGAGTTAGATTTATAATAGTGAGTGTAATAAGTATAGTTATTGTCGCTCTATCGATCATATAAGCGTAATATGGCTAATAATATGAGTTAGATTGATAATAATAAGAGTAACATGTATAGTAATTGTCGTTCTATCGATCATATAAGCATAATATGGCTAATAATATGAGTTAGATTGATAATAGTGAGTGTAATAAGTTTAGTAAATGTCGTTCTATCGATCATATAAGCATAATATAGCAATAATATGAGTTACATTGATAATAATAAGAGTAATAAGTATAGTAATTGTCGTTCTATCGATCATATCTGCATAATATGGTTAATAATATGAGTTACATTGGTAATAGTGAGTGTAATAAGTATAGTTATTGTCGCTCTATCGATCATATAAGCGTAATATGGCTAATAATATGAGTTAGATTGATAATAATAAGAGTAACATGTATAGTAATTGTCGTTCTATCGATCATATAGGCATAATATGGCTAATAATATGAGTTAGATTGATAATAATGAGAGTAACATGTATAGTAATTGTCGTTCTATCGATCATATAAGCATAATATGGCTAATAATATGAGTTAGATTGATAATAGTGAGTGTAATAAGTATAGTAATTGTCGTTCTATCGATCATATAAGCAGAATATGGCTAATAATATGAGTTAGATTGATAATAGTAAGAGTAATGAGTATAGCAATTGTTGTACTATCGATCATATAAGCATAATGTGGCTAATAATATGAGTTAGATTGATAATAATAAGATTAATGAGTATAGTAATTGTCGTTCTATCGATCATATCTGCATAATATGGTTAATAATATGAGTTAGATTGATAATAGTGAGTGTAATAAGTATAGTCATTGTCGCTCTATCGATCATATAAGCATAATATGGCTAATAATATGAGTTAGATAGATAATAATAAGAGTAATGAGTATATTTATTGTCGTTCTATCGATCATATCTGCATAATATGGTTAATAATATGAGTTAGATTGATAATAGTGAGTGTAATAAGTATAGTAATTGTCGTTCTATCGGTCATATGACCATAATATGGCTAATAATAATTGTTAGATTGACAATAGTGAGTGTAATAAGTATAGTAATTGTCGTTCTATCGATCATATAAGCAGAATATGGCTAATAATATGAGTTAGATTGATAATAGTAAGAGTAATGAGTATAGTAATTGTCGTACTATCGATCATATAAGCATAATGTGGCTAATAATATGAGTTAGATTGATAATAATAAGAGTAATGAGTATAGTATTTGTCGTTCTATCGATCATATCTGCATAATATGGTTAATAATATGAGTTAGATTGATAATAGTGAGTGTAATAAGTATAGTCATTGTCGCTCTATCGATCATATAAGCATAATATGGCTAATAATATGAGTTAGATAGATAATAATAAGAGTAATGAGTATAGTTATTGTCGTTCTATCGATCATATCTGCATAATATGGTTAATAATATGAGTTAGATTGATAATAGTGAGTGTAATAAGTATAGTAATTGTCGTTCTATCGGTCATATGACCATAATATGGCTAATAATATGAGTTAGAATGATAATAATAAGAGTAATAAGTATAGTAATTGACGTTCTATCGATCATATAAGCATAATGTGGCTAATAATATGAGTTAGATTGATAATAATAAGAGTAATGAGTATAGTAATTGTCGTTCTATCGATCATATCTGCATAATATGGTTAATAATATGAGTTAGATTGATAATAGTGAGTGTAATAAGTATAGTTATTGTCGCTCTATCGATCATATAAGCGTAATATGGCTAATAATATGAGTTAGATTGATAATAATAAGAGTAACATGTATAGTAATTGTCGTTCTATCGATCATATAAGCATAATATGGCTAATAATATGAGTTAGATTGATAATAGTGTGTGTAATAAGTTTAGTAAATGTCGTTCTATCGATCATATAAGCATAATATAGCAATAATATGAGTTACATTGATAATAATAAGAGTAATAAGTATAGTAATTGTCGTTCTATCGATCATATCTGCATAATATGGTTAATAATATGAGTTAGATTGATAATAGTGAGTGTAATAAGTATAGTTATTGTCGCTCTATCGATCATATAAGCGTAATATGGCTAATAATATGAGTTAGATTGATAATAATGAGAGTAACATGTATAGTAATTGTCGTTCTATCGATCATATAAGCATAATATGGCTAATAATATGAGTTAGATTGATAATAGTGAGTGTAATAAGTATAGTTATTGTCGCTCTATCGATCATATAAGCGTAATATGGCTAATAATATGAGTTAGATTGATAATAATGAGAGTAACATGTATAGTAATTGTCGTTCTATCGATCATATAAGCATAATATGGCTAATAATATGAGTTAGATTGATAATAGTGAGTGTAATAAGTATAGTAATTGTCGTTCTATCGATCATATAAGCAGAATATGGCTAATAATATGAGTTAGATTGATAATAGTAAGAGTAATGAGTATAGCAATTGTCGTACTATCGATCATATAAGCATAATATGACTAATAATATGAGTTAGATAGATAATAAGAGTAATGAGTATAGTTATTGTCGTTCTATCGATGATATCTGCATAATATGGTTAATAATATGAGTTAGATTGATAATAGTGAGTGTAATAAGTATAGTAATTGTCGTTCTATCGATCATATCTGCATAATATGGTTAATAATATGAGTTAGATTGATAATAGTGAGTGTAATAAGTATAGTAATTGTCGCTCTATCGATCATATAAGCATAATATGGCTAATAATATGAGTTAGATTGATAATAATAAGAGTAATAAGTATAGTAATTGTCGTTCTATCGATCATATAAGCATAATATGGCTAATAATATGAGTTAGATTGACAATAGTGAGTGTAATAAGTATAGTAATTGTCGTTCTATCGATCATATAAGCAGAATATGGCTAATAATATGAGTTAGATTGATAATAGTAAGAGTAATGAGTATAGTAATTGTCGTACTATCGATCATATAAGCATAATGTGGCTAATAATATGAGTTAGATTGATAATAATAAGAGTAATGAGTCTAGTAATTGTCGTTCTATCGATCATATCTGCATAATATGGTTAATAATATGAGTTAGATTGATAATAGTGAGTGTAATAAGTATAGTTATTGTCGCTCTATCGATCATATAAGCGTAATATGGCTAATAATATGAGTTAGATTGATAATAGTAAGAGTAATGAGTATAGTAATTGTCGTACTATCGATCATATAAGCATAATGTGGCTAATAATATGAGTTAGATTGATAATAATAAGAGTAATGAGTATAGTATTTGTCGTTCTATCGATCATATCTGCATAATATGGTTAATAATATGAGTTAGATTGATAATAGTGAGTGTAATAAGTATAGTCATTGTCGCTCTATCGATCATATAAGCATAATATGGCTAATAATATGAGTTAGAATGATAATAATAAGAGTAATAAGTATAGTAATTGACGTTCTATCGATCATATAAGCATAATGTGGCTAATAATATGAGTTAGATTGATAATAATAAGAGTAATGAGTATAGTAATTGTCGTTCTATCGATCATATCTGCATAATATGGTTAATAATATGAGTTAGATTGATAATAGTGAGTGTAATAAGTATAGTTATTGTCGCTCTATCGATCATATAAGCGTAATATGGCTAATAATATGAGTTAGATTGATAATAATAAGAGTAACATGTATAGTAATTGTCGTTCTATCGATCATATAAGCATAATATGGCTAATAATATGAGTTAGATTGATAATAGTGTGTGTAATAAGTTTAGTAAATGTCGTTCTATCGATCATATAAGCATAATATAGCAATAATATGAGTTACATTGATAATAATAAGAGTAATAAGTATAGTAATTGTCGTTCTATCGATCATATCTGCATAATATGGTTAATAATATGAGTTAGATTGATAATAGTGAGTGTAATAAGTATAGTTATTGTCGCTCTATCGATCATATAAGCGTAATATGGCTAATAATATGAGTTAGATTGATAATAATGAGAGTAACATGTATAGTAATTGTCGTTCTATCGATCATATAAGCATAATATGGCTAATAATATGAGTTAGATTGATAATAGTGAGTGTAATAAGTATAGTTATTGTCGCTCTATCGATCATATAAGCGTAATATGGCTAATAATATGAGTTAGATTGATAATAATGAGAGTAACATGTATAGTAATTGTCGTTCTATCGATCATATAAGCATAATATGGCTAATAATATGAGTTAGATTGATAATAGTGAGTGTAATAAGTATAGTAATTGTCGTTCTATCGATCATATAAGCAGAATATGGCTAATAATATGAGTTAGATTGATAATAGTAAGAGTAATGAGTATAGCAATTGTCGTACTATCGATCATATAAGCATAATATGACTAATAATATGAGTTAGATAGATAATAAGAGTAATGAGTATAGTTATTGTCGTTCTATCGATGATATCTGCATAATATGGTTAATAATATGAGTTAGATTGATAATAGTGAGTGTAATAAGTATAGTAATTGTCGTTCTATCGATCATATCTGCATAATATGGTTAATAATATGAGTTAGATTGATAATAGTGAGTGTAATAAGTATAGTAATTGTCGCTCTATCGATCATATAAGCATAATATGGCTAATAATATGAGTTAGATTGATAATAATAAGAGTAATAAGTATAGTAATTGTCGTTCTATCGATCATATAAGCATAATATGGCTAATAATATGAGTTAGATTGACAATAGTGAGTGTAATAAGTATAGTAATTGTCGTTCTATCGATCATATAAGCAGAATATGGCTAATAATATGAGTTAGATTGATAATAGTAAGAGTAATGAGTATAGTAATTGTCGTACTATCGATCATATAAGCATAATGTGGCTAATAATATGAGTTAGATTGATAATAATAAGAGTAATGAGTCTAGTAATTGTCGTTCTATCGATCATATCTGCATAATATGGTTAATAATATGAGTTAGATTGATAATAGTGAGTGTAATAAGTATAGTTATTGTCGCTCTATCGATCATATAAGCGTAATATGGCTAATAATATGAGTTAGATTGATAATAGTGAGTGTAATATGTATAGTTATTGTCGCTCTATCGATCATATAAGCGTAATATGGCTAATAATATGAGTTAGATTGATAATAATAAGAGTAACATGTATAGTAATTGTCGTTCTATCGATCATATCTGCATAATATGGTTAATAATATGAGTTAGATTGATAATAGTGAGTGTAATAAGTATAGTCATTGTCGCTCTATCGATCATATAAGCATAATATGGCTAATAATATGAGTTAGATAGATAATAATAAGAGTAATGGGTATAGTTATTGTCGTTCTATCGATCATATCTGCATAATATGGTTAATAATATGAGTTAGATTGATAATAGTGAGTGTAATAAGTATAGTAATTGTCGTTCTATCGGTCATATGACCATAATATGGCTAATAATATGGGTTAGAATGATAATAATAAGAGTAATAAGTATAGTAATTGACGTTCTATCGATCATATAAGCATAATGTGGCTAATAATATGAGTTAGATTGATAATAGTGAGTGTAATAAGTATAGTAATTGTCGTTCTATCGAACATATAAGCAGAATATGGCTAATAATATGAGTTAGATTGATAATAGTAAGAGTAATGAGTATAGTAATTGTCGTACTATCGATCATATAAGCATAATGTGGCTAATAATATGAGTTAGATTGATAATAATAAGAGTAATGAGTCTAGTAATTGTCGTTCTATCGATCATATCTGCATAATATGGTTAATAATATGAGTTAGATTGATAATAGTGAGTGTAATAAGTATAGTTATTGTCGCTCTATCGATCATATAAGCGTAATATGGCTAATAATATGAGTTAGATTGATAATAGTGAGTGTAATAAGTATAGTTATTGTCGCTCTATCGATCATATAAGCGTAATATGGCTAATAATATGAGTTAGATTGATAATAATAAGAGTAACATGTATAGTAATTGTCGTTCTATCGATCATATCTGCATAATATGGTTAATAATATGAGTTAGATTGATAATAGTGAGTGTAATAAGTATAGTAATTGTCGTTCTATCGGTCATATGACCATAATATGGCTAATAATATGGGTTAGAATGATAATAATAAGAGTAATAAGTATAGTAATTGACGTTCTATCGATCATATAAGCATAATGTGGCTAATAATATGAGTTAGATTGATAATAGTGAGTGTAATAAGTATAGTAATTGTCGTTCTATCGATCATATAAGCATAATATGGCTAATAATATGAGTTAGATTGATAATAATAACAGTAATGAGTATAGTAATTGTCGTCCTATCGATCATATAAGCATAATATGGCTAATAATATGAGTTAGATTGATAATAATAAGAGTAATGAGTATAGTAATTGTCGTTCTATCGATCATATCTGCATAATATGGTTAATAATATGAGTTAGATTGATAATAGTGAGTGTAATAAGTATAGTCATTGTCGCTCTATCGATCATATAAGCGTAATATGGCTAATAATATGAGTTAGATTGATAATAGTGAGTGTAATAAGTATAGTTATTGTCGCTCTATCGATCATATAAGCGTAATATGGCTAATAATATGAGTTAGATTGATAATAATAAGAGTAACATGTATAGTAATTGTCGTTCTATCGATCATATCTGCATAATATGGTTAATAATATGAGTTAGATTGATAATAGTGAGTGTAATAAGTATAGTCATTGTCGCTCTATCGATCATATAAGCATAATATGGCTAATAATATGAGTTAGATAGATAATAATAAGAGTAATGAGTATAGTTATTGTCGTTCTATCGATCATATCTGCATAATATGGTTAATAATATGAGTTAGATTGATAATAGTGAGTGTAATAAGTATAGTAATTGTCGTTCTATCGGTCATATGACCATAATATGGCTAATAATATGGGTTAGAATGATAATAATAAGAGTAATAAGTATAGTAATTGACGTTCTATCGATCATATAAGCATAATGTGGCTAATAATATGAGTTAGATTGATAATAATAAGAGTAATGAGTATAGTAATTGTCGTTCTATCGATCATATCTGCATAATATGGTTAATAATATGAGTTAGATTGATAATAGTGAGTGTAATAAGTATAGTAATTGTCGTTCTATCGGTCATATGACCATAATATGGCTAATAAAATGAGTTAGATTGATAATAATAAGAGTAATGAGTATAGTAATTGTCGTTCTATCGATCATATCTGCATAATATGGTTAATAATATGAGTTAGATTGATAATAGTGAGTGTAATAAGTATAGTAGTTGTCGCTCTATCGACCATATAAGCATAATATGGCTAATAATATGAGTTACGTTGATAATAATAAGAGTAATGAGTATAGTAATTGTCGTTCTATCGATCATATAAGCATAATATGGCTAATAATATGAGTTAGATTGATAATAATAACAGTAATGAGTATAGTAATTGTCGTCCTATCGATCATATCTGCATAATATGGTTAATAATATGAGTTAGATTGATAATAGTGAGTGTAATAAGTATAGTCATTGTCGCTCTATCGATCATATAAGCATAATATGGCTAATAATATGAGTTAGATAGATAATAATAAGAGTAATGAGTATAGTTATTGTCGTTCTATCGATCATATCTGCATAATATGGTTAATAATATGAGTTAGATTGATAATAGTGAGTGTAATAAGTATAGTAATTGTCGGTCTATCGGTCATATGACCATAATATGGCTAATAATATGGGTTAGAATGATAATAATAAGAGTAATAAGTATAGTAATTGACGTTCTATCGATCATATAAGCATAATGTGGCTAATAATATGAGTTAGATTGATAATAATAAGAGTAATGAGTATAGTAATTGTCGTTCTATCGATCATATCTGCATAATATGGTTAATAATATGAGTTAGATTGATAATAGTGAGTGTAATAAGTATGGTAATTGTCGTTCTATCGGTCATATGACCATAATATGGCTAATAATATGAGTTAGATTGATAATAATAAGAGTAATGAGTATAGTAATTGTCGTTCTATCGATCATATCTGCATAATATGGTTAATAATATGAGTTAGATTGATAATAGTGAGAGTAATAAGTATAGTAATTGTCGCTCTATCGACCATATAAGCATAATATGGCTAATAATATGAGTTACGTTGATAATAATAAGAGTAATGAGTATAGTAATTGTCGTTCTATCGATCATATAAGCATAATATGGCTAATAATATGAGTTAGATTGATAATAATAACAGTAATGAGTATAGTAATTGTCGTCCTATCGATCATATAAGCATAATATGGCTAATAATATGAGTTAGATTGATAATAATAAGAGTAATGAGTATAGTAATTGTCGTTCTATCGATCATATCTGCATAATATGGTTAATAATATGAGTTAGATTGATAATAGTGAGTGTAATAAGTATAGTCATTGTCGCTCTATCGATCATATAAGCATAATATGGCTAATAATATGAGTTAGATAGATAATAATAAGAGTAATGAGTATAGTTATTGTCGTTCTATCGATCATATCTGCATAATATGGTTAATAATATGAGCTAGATTGATAATAGTGAGTGTAATAAGTATAGTAATTGTCGTTCTATCGGTCATATGACCATAATATGGCTAATAATATGAGTTAGAATGATAATAATAAGAGTGATAAGTATAGTAATTGACGTTCTATCGATCATATAAGCATAATGTGGCTAATAATATGAGTTAGATTGATAATAATAAGAGTAATGAGTATAGTAATTGTCGTTCTATCGATCATATCTGCATAATATGGTTAATAATATGAGTTAGATTGATAATAGTGAGTGTAATAAGTATAGTAATTGTCGCTCTATCGACCATATAAGCATAATATGGCTAATAATATGAGTTACGTTGATAATAATAAGAGTAATGAGTATAGTAATTGTCGTTCTATCGATCATATAAGCATAATATGGCTAATAATATGAGTTAGATTGATAATAATAACAGTAATGAGTATAGTAATTGTCGTCCTATCGATCATATAAGCATAATATGGCTAATAATATGAGTTAGATTGATAATAATAAGAGTAATGAGTATAGTAATTGTCGTTCTATCGATCATATCTGCATAATATGGTTAATAATATGAGTTAGATTGATAATAGTGAGTGTAATAAGTATAGTAATTGTCGTTCTATCGGTCATATGACCATAATATGGCTAATAATATGGGTTAGAATGATAATAATAAGAGTAATAAGTATAGTAATTGACGTTCTATCGATCATATAAGCATAATGTGGCTAATAATATGAGTTAGATTGATAATAGTGAGTGTAATAAGTATAGTAATTGTCGTTCTATCGATCATATAAGCAGAATATGGCTAATAATATGAGTTAGATTGATAATAGTAAGAGTAATGAGTATAGTAATTGTCGTACTATCGATCATATAAGCATAATGTGGCTAATAATATGAGTTAGATTGATAATAATAAGAGTAATGAGTCTAGTAATTGTCGTTCTATCGATCATATCTGCATAATATGGTTAATAATATGAGTTAGATTGATAATAGTGAGTGTAATAAGTATAGTTATTGTCGCTCTATCGATCATATAAGCGTAATATGGCTAATAATATGAGTTAGATTGATAATAGTGAGTGTAATAAGTATAGTTATTGTCGCTCTATCGATCATATAAGCGTAATATGGCTAATAATATGAGTTAGATTGATAATAATAAGAGTAACATGTATAGTAATTGTCGTTCTATCGATCATATCTGCATAATATGGTTAATAATATGAGTTAGATTGATAATAGTGAGTGTAATAAGTATAGTCATTGTCGCTCTATCGATCATATAAGCATAATATGGCTAATAATATGAGTTAGATAGATAATAATAAGAGTAATGAGTATAGTTATTGTCGTTCTATCGATCATATCTGCATAATATGGTTAATAATATGAGTTAGCTTGATAATAGTGAGTGTAATAAGTATAGTAATTGTCGTTCTATCGGTCATATGACCATAATATGGCTAATAATATGGGTTAGAATGATAATAATAAGAGTAATAAGTATAGTAATTGACGTTCTATCGATCATATAAGCATAATGTGGCTAATAATATGAGTTAGATTGATAATAATAAGAGTAATGAGTATAGTAATTGTCGTTCTATCGATCATATCTGCATAATATGGTTAATAATATGAGTTAGATTGATAATAGTGAGTGTAATAAGTATAGTAATTGTCGTTCTATCGGTCATATGACCATAATATGGCTAATAAAATGAGTTAGATTGATAATAATAAGAGTAATGAGTATAGTAATTGTCGTTCTATCGATCATATCTGCATAATATGGTTAATAATATGAGTTAGATTGATAATAGTGAGTGTAATAAGTATAGTAATTGTCGCTCTATCGACCATATAAGCATAATATGGCTAATAATATGAGTTACGTTGATAATAATAAGAGTAATGAGTATAGTAATTGTCGTTCTATCGATCATATAAGCATAATATGGCTAATAATATGAGTTAGATTGATAATAATAACAGTAATGAGTATAGTAATTGTCGTCCTATCGATCATATCTGCATAATATGGTTAATAATATGAGTTAGATTGATAATAGTGAGTGTAATAAGTATAGTCATTGTCGCTCTATCGATCATATAAGCATAATATGGCTAATAATATGAGTTAGATAGATAATAATAAGAGTAATGAGTATAGTTATTGTCGTTCTATCGATCATATCTGCATAATATGGTTAATAATATGAGTTAGATTGATAATAGTGAGTGTAATAAGTATAGTAATTGTCGTTCTATCGGTCATATGACCATAATATGGCTAATAATATGGGTTAGAATGATAATAATAAGAGTAATAAGTATAGTAATTGACGTTCTATCGATCATATAAGCATAATGTGGCTAATAATATGAGTTAGATTGATAATAATAAGAGTAATGAGTATAGTAATTGTCGTTCTATCGATCATATCTGCATAATATGGTTAATAATATGAGTTAGATTGATAATAGTGAGTGTAATAAGTATGGTAATTGTCGTTCTATCGGTCATATGACCATAATATGGCTAATAATATGAGTTAGATTGATAATAATAAGAGTAATGAGTATAGTAATTGTCGTTCTATCGATCATATCTGCATAATATGGTTAATAATATGAGTTAGATTGATAATAGTGAGTGTAATAAGTATAGTAATTGTCGCTCTATCGACCATATAAGCATAATATGGCTAATAATATGAGTTACGTTGATAATAATAAGAGTAATGAGTATAGTATTTGTCGTTCTATCGATCATATAAGCATAATATGGCTAATAATATGAGTTAGATTGATAATAATAACAGTAATGAGTATAGTAATTGTCGTCCTATCGATCATATAAGCATAATATGGCTAATAATATGAGTTAGATTGATAATAATAAGAGTAATGAGTATAGTAATTGTCGTTCTATCGATCATATCTGCATAATATGGTTAATAATATGAGTTAGATTGATAATAGTGAGTGTAATAAGTATAGTCATTGTCGTTCTATCGATCATATAAGCATAATATGGCTAATAATATGAGTTAGATAGATAATAATAAGAGTAATGAGTATAGTTATTGTCGTTCTATCGATCATATCTGCATAATATGGTTAATAATATGAGCTAGATTGATAATAGTGAGTGTAATAAGTATAGTAATTGTCGTTCTATCGGTCATATGACCATAATATGGCTAATAATATGAGTTAGAATGATAATAATAAGTGTGATAAGTATAGTAATTGACGTTCTATCGATCATATAAGCATAATGTGGCTAATAATATGAGTTAGATTGATAATAATAAGAGTAATGAGTATAGTAATTGTCGTTCTATCGATCATATCTGCATAATATGGTTAATAATATTAGTTAGATTGATAATAGTGAGTGTAATAAGTATAGTAATTGTCGCTCTATCGACCATATAAGCATAATATGGCTAATAATATGAGTTACGTTGATAATAATAAGAGTAATGAGTATAGTAATTGTCGTTCTATCGATCATATAAGCATAATATGGCTAATAATATGAGTTAGATTGATAATAATAACAGTAATGAGTATAGAAATTGTCGTCCTATCGATCATATCTGCACAATATGGTTAATAATATGAGTTAGATTGATAATAGTGAGTGTAATAAGTATAGTCATTGTGGCTCTATCGATCATATAAGCATAATATGGCTAATAATATGAGTTAGATAGATAATAATAAGAGTAATGAGTATAGTTATTGTCGTTCTATCGATCATATCTGCATAATATGGTTAATAATATGAGTTAGATTGATAATAGTGAGTGTAATAAGTATAGTAATTGTCGTTCTATCGGTCATATGACCATAATATGGCTAATAATATGAGTTAGATTGATAATAATAAGAGTAATGAGTATAGTAATTGTCGTTCTATCGATCATATCTGCATAATATGGTTAATAATATGAGTTAGATTGATAATAGTGAGTGTAATAAGTATAGTCATTGTCGCTCTATCGATCATATAAGCATAATATGGCTAATAATATGAGTTAGATAGATAATAATAAGAGTAACATGTATAGTAATTGTCGTTCTATCGGTCATATGACCATAATATGGCTAATAATATGAGTTAGAATGATAATAATAAGAGTAATAAGTATAGTAATTGAGGTTCTATCGATCATATAAGCATAATGTGGCTAATAATATGAGTTAGATTGATAATAATAAGAGTAATGAGTCTAGTAATTGTCGTTCTATCGATCATATCTGCATAATATGGTTAATAATATGAGTTAGATTGATAATAGTGAGTGTAATAAGTATAGTTATTGTCGCTCTATCGATCATATAAGCGTAATATGGCTAATAATATGAGTTAGATTGATAATAATAAGAGTAACATGTATAGTAATTGTCGTTCTATCGATCATATAAGCATAATATGGCTAATAATATGAGTTAGATTGATAATAGTGAGTGTAATAAGTTTAGTAAATGTCGTTCTATCGATCATATAAGCATAATATAGCAATAATATGAGTTACATTGATAATAATAAGAGTAATAAGTATAGTAATTGTCGTTCTATCGATCATATCTGCATAATATGGGTAATAATATGAGTTAGATTGATAATAGTGAGTGTAATATGTATAGTTATTGTCGCTCTATCGATCATATAAGCGTAATATGGCTAATAATATGAGTTATGTTGATAATAATGAGAGTAACACGTATAGTAATTGTCGTTCTATCGATCATATAAGCATAATATGGCTAATAATATGAGTTAGATTGATAATAGTGAGTGTAATAAGTATAGTAATTGTCGTTCTATCGATCATATAAGCAGAATATGGCTAATAATATGAGTTAGATTGATAATAGTAAGAGTAATGAGTATAGCAATTGTCGTACTATCGATCATATAAGCATAATGTGGCTAATAATATGAGTTAGATTGATAATAATAAGATTAATGAGTATAGTAATTGTCGTTCTATCGATCATATCTGCATAATATGGTTAATAATATGAGTTAGATTGATAATAGTGAGTGTAATAAGTATAGTCATTGTCGCTCTATCGATCATATAAGCATAATATGGCTAATAATATGAGTTAGATAGATAATAATAAGAGTAATGAGTATAGTTATTGTCGTTCTATCGATAATATCTGCATAATATGGTTAATAATATGAGTTAGATTGATAATAGTGAGTGTAATAAGTATAGTAATTGACGTTCTATCGATCATATAAGCATAATGTGGCTAATAATATGAGTTAGATTGATAATAATAAGAGTAATGAGTATAGTAATTGTCGTTCTATCGATCATATCTGCATAATATGGTTAATAATATGAGTTAGATTGATAATAGTGAGTGTAATAAGTATAGTAATTGTCGCTCTATCGATCATATAAGCATAATATGGCTAATAATATGAGTTAGATTGATAATAATAAGAGTAATAAGTATAATAGTTGTCGTTCTATCGATCATATAAGCATAATATGGCTAATAATATGAGTTAGATTGACAATAGTGAGTGTAATAAGTATAGTAATTGTCGTTCTATCGATCATATAAGCAGAATATGGCTAATAATATGAGTTAGATTGATAATAGTAAGAGTAATGAGTATAGCAATTTTCGTACTATCGATCATATAAGCATAGTGTGGCTAATAATATGAGTTAGATTGATAATAATAAAAGTAATGAGTATAGAAATTGTCGTTCTATCGATCATATCTGCATAATATGGTTAATAATATGAGTTAGATTGATAATAGTGAGTGTAATAAGTATAGTCATTGTCGCTCTATCGATCATATAAGCATAATATGGCTAATAATATGAGTTAGATAGATAATAATAAGAGTAATGAGTATAGTTATTGTCGTTCTATCGATCATATCTGCATAATATGGTTAATAATATGAGGTAGATTGATAGTAGTGAGTGTAATAAGTATAGTAATTGTCGTTCTATCGGTCATATGACCATAATATGGCTAATAATATGAGTTAGAATGATAATAATAAGAGTAATAAGTATAGTAATTGACGTTCTATCGATCATATAAGCATAATGTGGCTAATAATATGAGTTAGATTGATAATAATAAGAGTAATGAGTCTAGTAATTGTCGTTCTATCGATCATATCTGCATAATATGGTTAATAATATGAGTTAGATTGATAATAGTGAGTGTAATAAGTATAGTTATTGTCGCTCTATCGATCATATAAGCGTAATATGGCTAATAATATGAGTTAGATTGATAATAATAAGAGTAACATGTATAGTAATTGTCGTTCTATCGATCATATAAGCATAATATGGCTAATAATATGAGTTAGATTGATAATAGTGAGTGTAATGAGTTTAGTAAATGTCGTTCTATCGATCATATAAGCATAATATAGCAATAATATGAGTTACATTGATAATAATAAGAGTAATAAGTATAGTAATTGTCGTTCTATCGATCATATCTGCATAATATGGTTAATAATATGAGTTAGATTGATAATAGTGAGTGTAATATGTATAGTTATTGTCGCTCTATCGATCATATAAGCGTAATATGGCTAATAATATGAGTTATGTTGATAATAATGAGAGTAACATGTATAGTAATTGTCGTTCTATCGATCATATAAGCATAATATGGCTAATAATATGAGTTAGATTGATAATAGTGAGTGTAATAAGTATAGTAATTGTCGTTCTATCGATCATATAAGCAGAATATGGCTAATAATATGAGTTAGATTGATAATAGCAAGAGTAATGAGTATAGCAATTGTCGTACTATTGATCATATAAGCATAATGTGGCTAATAATATGAGTTAGATTGATAATAATAAGATTAATGAGTATAGTAATTGTCGTTCTATCGATCATATCTGCATAATATGGTTAATAATATGAGTTAGATTGATAATAGTGAGTGTAATAAGTATAGTCATTGTCGCTCTATCGATCATATAAGCATAATATGGCTAATAATATGAGTTAGATAGATAATAATAAGAGTAATGAGTATAGTTATTGTCGTTCTATCGATCATATCTGCATAATATGGTTAATAATATGAGTTAGATTGATAATAGTGAGTGTAATAAGTATAGTAATTGTCGTTCTATCGGTCATATGACCATAATATGGCTAATAATATGAGTTAGAATGATAATAATAAGAGTAATAAGTATAGTAATTGACGTTCTATCGATCATATAAGCATAATGTGGCTAATAATATGAGTTAGATTGATAATAATAAGAGTAATGAGTATAGTAATTGTCGTTCTATCGATCATATCTGCATAATATGGTTAATAATATGAGTTAGATTGATAATAGTGAGTGTAATAAGTATAGTATTTGTCGCTCTATCGATCATATAAGCATAATATGGCTAATAATATGAGTTAGATTGATAATAATAGGAGTAATAAGTATAGTAATTGTCGTTCTATCGATCATATAAGCATAATATGGCTAATAATATGAGTTAGATTGACAATAGTGAGTGTAATAAGTATAGTAATTGTCGTTCTATCGATCATATAAGCAGAATATGGCTAATAATATGAGTTAGATTGATAATAGTAAGAGTAATGAGTATAGCAATTGTCGTACTATCGATCATATAAGCATAGTGTGGCTAATAATATGAGTTAGATTGATAATAATAAGAGTAATGAGTATAGAAATTGTCGTTCTATCGATCATATCTGCATAATATGGTTAATAATATGAGTTAGATTGATAATAGTGAGTGTAATAAGTATAGTCATTGCCGCTCTATCGATCATATAAGCATAATATGGCTAATAATATGAGTTAGATAGATAATAATAAGAGTAATGAGTATAGTTATTGTCGTTCTATCGATCATATCTGCATAATATGGTTAATAATATGAGTTAGATTGATAATAGTGAGTGTAATAAGTATAGTAATTGTCGTTCTATCGGTCATATGACCATAATCTGGCTAATAATATGAGTTAGAATGATAATAATAAGAGTAATAAGTATAGTAATTGACGTTCTATCGATCATATAAGCATAATGTGGCTAATAATATGAGTTAGATTGATAATAATAAGAGTAATGAGTATAGTAATTGTCGTTCTATCGATCATATCTGCATAATATGGTTAATAATATGAGTTAGACTGATAATAGTGAGTGTAATAAGTATAGTAATTGTCGCTCTATCGATCATATAAGCATAATATGGCTAATAATATGAGTTAGATTGATAATAATAAGAGTAATAAGTATAGTAATTGTCGTTCTATCGATCATATAAGCATAATATGGCTAATAATATGAGTTAGATTGACAATAGTGAGTGTAATAAGTATAGTAATTGTCGTTCTATCGATCATATAAGCAGAATATGGCTAATAATATGAGTTAGATTGATAATAGTAAGAGTAATGAGTATAGTAATTGTCGTACTATCGATCATATAAGCATAATGTGGCTAATAATATTAGTTAGATTGATAATAATAAGAGTAATGAGTATAGTAATTGTCGTTCTATCGATCATAACTGCATAATATGGTTAATAATATGAGTTAGATTGATAATAGTGAGTGTAATAAGTATAGTCATTGTCGCTCTATCGATCATATAAGCATAATATGGCTAATAATATGAGTTAGATAGATAATAATAAGAGTAATGAGTATAGTTATTGTCGTTCTATCGATCATATCTGCATAATATGGTTAATAATATGAGTTAGATTGATAATAGTGAGTGTAATAAGTATAGTAATTGTCGTTCTATCGGTCATATGACCATAATATGGCTAATAATATGAGTTAGATTGATAATAATAAGAGTAATGAGTATAGTAATTGTCGTTCTATCGATCATATCTGCATAATATGGTTAATAATATGAGTTAGATTGATAATAGTGAGTGTAATAAGTATAGTAATTGTCGCTCTATCGATCATATAAGCATAATATGGCTAATAATATGAGTTACGTTGATAATAATAAGAGTAATGAGTATAGTAATTGTCGTTCTATCGATCATATAAGCATAATATGGCTAATAATATGAGTTAGATTGATAATAATAACAGTAATGAGTATAGTAATTGTCGTCCTATCGATCATATTAGCATAATATGGCTAATAATATGAGTTAGATTGATAATAATAAGAGTAATATGTATAGTAATTGTCGTTCTATCGATCATATAAGCATAATATGGCTAATAATATGAGAGAGATTGATAATAGTGAGTGTAATAAGTATAGTAATTGTCGTTCTATCGATCATATAAGCAGAATATGGCTAATAATATGAGTTAGATTGATAATAGTAAGAGTAATGAGTATAGCAATTGTCGTACTATCGATCATATAAGCATAGTGTGGCTAATAATATGAGTTAGATTGATAATAATAAGAGTAATGAGTATAGTAATTGTCGTTCTATCGATCATATCTGCATAATATGGTTAATAATATGAGTTAGATTGATAATAGTGAGTGTAATAAGTATAGTCATTGTCGCTCTATCGATCATATAAGCATAATATGGCTAATAATATGAGTTAGATAGATAATAATAAGAGTAATGAGTATAGTTATTGTCGTTCTATCGATCATATCTGCATAATATGGTTAATAATATGAGTTAGATTGATAACAGTGAGTGTAATAAGTATAGTAATTGTCGTTCTATCGGTCATATGACCATAATATGGCTAATAATATGAGTTAGAATGATAATAATAAGAGTAATAAGTATAGTAATTGACGTTCTATCGATCATATAAGCATAATGTGGCTAATAATATGAGTTAGATTGATAATAATAAGAGTAATGAGTATAGTAATTGTCGTTCTATCGATCATATCTGCATAATATGGTTAATAATATGAGTTAGACTGATAATAGTGAGTGTAATAAGTATAGTAATTGTCGCTCTATCGATCATATAAGCATAATATGGTTAATAATATAAGTTAGATTTATAATAGTGAGTGTAATAAGTATAGTTATTGTCGCTCTATCGATCATATAAGCGTAATATGGCTAATAATATGAGTTAGATTGATAATAATAAGAGTAACATGTATAGTAATTGTCGTTCTATCGATCATATAAGCATAATATGGCTAATAATATGAGTTAGATTGATAATAGTGAGTGTAATAAGTTTAGTAAATGTCGTTCTATCGATCATATAAGCATAATATAGCAATAATATGAGTTACATTGATAATAATAAGAGTAATAAGTATAGTAATTGTCGTTCTATCGATCATATCTGCATAATATGGTTAATAATATGAGTTAGATTGATAATAGTGAGTGTAATAAGTATAGTTATTGTCGCTCTATCGATCATATAAGCGTAATATGGCTAATAATATGAGTTAGATTGATAATAATAAGAGTAACATGTATAGTAATTGTCGTTCTATCGATCATATAGGCATAATATGGCTAATAATATGAGTTAGATTGATAATAATGAGAGTAACATGTATAGTAATTGTCGTTCTATCGATCATATAAGCATAATATGGCTAATAATATGAGTTAGATTGATAATAGTGAGTGTAATAAGTATAGTAATTGTCGTTCTATCGATCATATAAGCAGAATATGGCTAATAATATGAGTTAGATTGATAATAGTAAGAGTAATGAGTATAGCAATTGTTGTACTATCGATCATATAAGCATAATGTGGCTAATAATATGAGTTAGATTGATAATAATAAGATTAATGAGTATAGTAATTGTCGTTCTATCGATCATATCTGCATAATATGGTTAATAATATGAGTTAGATTGATAATAGTGAGTGTAATAAGTATAGTCATTGTCGCTCTATCGATCATATAAGCATAATATGGCTAATAATATGAGTTAGATAGATAATAATAAGAGTAATGAGTATAGTTATTGTCGTTCTATCGATCATATCTGCATAATATGGTTAATAATATGAGTTAGATTGATAATAGTGAGTGTAATAAGTATAGTAATTGTCGTTCTATCGGTCATATGACCATAATATGGCTAATAATAATTGTTAGATTGACAATAGTGAGTGTAATAAGTATAGTAATTGTCGTTCTATCGATCATATAAGCAGAATATGGCTAATAATATGAGTTAGATTGATAATAGTAAGAGTAATGAGTATAGTAATTGTCGTACTATCGATCATATAAGCATAATGTGGCTAATAATATGAGTTAGATTGATAATAATAAGAGTAATGAGTATAGTATTTGTCGTTCTATCGATCATATCTGCATAATATGGTTAATAATATGAGTTAGATTGATAATAGTGAGTGTAATAAGTATAGTCATTGTCGCTCTATCGATCATATAAGCATAATATGGCTAATAATATGAGTTAGATAGATAATAATAAGAGTAATGAGTATAGTTATTGTCGTTCTATCGATCATATCTGCATAATATGGTTAATAATATGAGTTAGATTGATAATAGTGAGTGTAATAAGTATAGTAATTGTCGTTCTATCGGTCATATGACCATAATATGGCTAATAATATGAGTTAGAATGATAATAATAAGAGTAATAAGTATAGTAATTGTCGTTCTATCGATCATATCTGCATAATATGGTTAATAATATGAGTTAGATTGATAATAGTGAGTGTAATAAGTATAGTTATTGTCGCTCTATCGATCATATAAGCGTAATATGGCTAATAATATGAGTTAGATTGATAATAATAAGAGTAACATGTATAGTAATTGTCGTGCTATCGATCATATAAGCATAATATGGCTAATAATATGAGTTAGATTGATAATAGTGTGTGTAATAAGTTTAGTAAATGTCGTTCTATCGATCATATAAGCATAATATAGCAATAATATGAGTTACATTGATAATAATAAGAGTAATAAGTATAGTAATTGTCGTTCTATCGATCATATAAGCATAATATGGCTAATAATATGAGTTAGATTGACAATAGTGAGTGTAATAAGTATAGTAATTGTCGTTCTATCGAACATATAAGCAGAATATGGCTAATAATATGAGTTAGATTGATAATAGTAAGAGTAATGAGTATAGTAATTGTCGTACTATCGATCATATAAGCATAATGTGGCTAATAATATGAGTTAGATTGATAATAGTGAGTGTAATAAGTATAGTTATTGTCGCTCTATCGATCATATAAGCGTAATATGGCTAATAATATGAGTTAGATTGATAATAATAAGAGTAACATGTATAGTAATTGTCGTTCTATCGATCATATCTGCATAATATGGTTAATAATATGAGTTAGATTGATAATAGTGAGTGTAATAAGTATAGTCATTGTCGCTCTATCGATCATATAAGCATAATATGGCTAATAATATGAGTTAGATAGATAATAATAAGAGTAATGAGTATAGTTATTGTCGGTCTATCGATCATATCTGCATAATATGGTTAATAATATGAGTTAGATTGATAATAGTGAGTGTAATAAGTATAGTAATTGTCGTTCTATCGGTCATATGACCATAATATGGCTAATAATATGGGTTAGAATGATAATAATAAGAGTAATAAGTATAGTAATTGACGTTCTATCGATCATATAAGCATAATGTGGCTAATAATATGAGTTAGATTGATAATAATAAGAGTAATGAGTATAGTAATTGTCGTTCTATCGATCATATCTGCATAATATGGTTAATAATATGAGTTAGATTGATAATAGTGAGTGTAATAAGTATAGTAATTGTCGTTCTATCGGTCATATGACCATAATATGGCTAATAAAATGAGTTAGATTGATAATAATAAGAGTAATGAGTATAGTAATTGTCGTTCTATCGATCATATCTGCATAATATGGTTAATAATATGAGTTAGATTGATAATAGTGAGTGTAATAAGTATAGTAGTTGTCGCTCTATCGACCATATAAGCATAATATGGCTAATAATATGAGTTACGTTGATAATAATAAGAGTAATGAGTATAGTAATTGTCGTTCTATCGATCATATAAGCATAATATGGTTAATAATATGAGTTAGATTGATAATAGTGAGTGTAATAAGTATAGTAATTGTCGGTCTATCGGTCATATGACCATAATATGGCTAATAATATGGGTTAGAATGATAATAATAAGAGTAATAAGTATAGTAATTGACGTTCTATCGATCATATAAGCATAATGTGGCTAATAATATGAGTTAGATTGATAATAATAAGAGTAATGAGTATAGTAATTGTCGTTCTATCGATCATATCTGCATAATATGGTTAATAATATGAGTTAGATTGATAATAGTGAGTGTAATAAGTTTGGTAATTGTCGTTCTATCGGTCATATGACCATAATATGGCTAATAATATGAGTTAGATTGATAATAATAAGAGTAATGAGTATAGTAATTGTCGTTCTATCGATCATATCTGCATAATATGGTTAATAATATGAGTTAGATTGATAATAGTGAGAGTAATAAGTATAGTAATTGTCGCTCTATCGACCATATAAGCATAATATGGCTAATAATATGAGTTACGTTGATAATAATAAGAGTAATGAGTATAGTAATTGTCGTTCTATCGATCATATAAGCATAATATGGCTAATAATATGAGTTAGATTGATAATAATAACAGTAATGAGTATAGTAATTGTCGTCCTATCGATCATATAAGCATAATATGGCTAATAATATGAGTTAGATTGATAATAATAAGAGTAATGAGTATAGTAATTGTCGTTCTATCGATCATATCTGCATAATATGGTTAATAATATGAGTTAGATTGATAATAGTGAGTGTAATAAGTATAGTCATTGTCGCTCTATCGATCATATAAGCATAATATGGCTAATAATATGAGTTAGATAGATAATAATAAGAGTAATGAGTATAGTTATTGTCGTTCTATCGATCATATCTGCATAATATGGTTAATAATATGAGCTAGATTGATAATAGTGAGTGTAATAAGTATAGTAATTGTCGTTCTATCGGTCATATGACCATAATATGGCTAATAATATGAGTTAGAATGATAATAATAAGAGTGATAAGTATAGTAATTGACGTTCTATCGATCATATAAGCATAATGTGGCTAATAATATGAGTTAGATTGATAATAATAAGAGTAATGAGTATAGTAATTGTCGTTCTATCGATCATATCTGCATAATATGGTTAATAATATGAGTTAGATTGATAATAGTGAGTGTAATAAGTATAGTAATTGTCGCTCTATCGACCATATAAGCATAATATGGCTAATAATATGAGTTACGTTGATAATAATAAGAGTAATGAGTATAGTAATTGTCGTTCTATCGATCATATAAGCATAATATGGCTAATAATATGAGTTAGATTGATAATAAAAACAGTAATGAGTATAGTAATTGTCGTCCTATCGATCATATAAGCATAATATGGCTAATAATATGAGTTAGATTGATAATGATAAGAGTAATGAGTATAGTAATTGTCGTTCTATCGATCATATCTGCATAATATGGTTAATAATATGAGTTAGATTGATAATAGTGAGTGTAATAAGTATAGTAATTGTCGTTCTATCGGTCATATGACCATAATATGGCTAATAATATGGGTTAGAATGATAATAATAAGAGTAATAAGTATAGTAATTGACGTTCCATCGATCATATAAGCATAATGTGGCTAATAATATGAGTTAGATTGATAATAGTGAGTGTAATAAGTATAGTACTTGTCGTTCTATCGATCATATAAGCAGAATATGGCTAATAATATGAGTTAGATTGATAATAGTAAGAGTAATGAGTATAGCAATTGTCGTACTATCGATCATATAAGCATAATGTGGCTAATAATATGTGTTAGATTGATAATAATAAGATTAATGAGTATAGTAATTGTCGTTCTATCGATCATATCTGCATAATATGGTTAATAATATGAGTTAGATTGATAATAGTGAGTGTAATAAGTATAGTCATTGTCGCTCTACCGATCATATAAGCATAATATGACTAATAATATGAGTTAGATAGATAATAATAAGAGTAATGAGTATAGTTATTGTCGTTCTATCGATCATATCTGCATAATATGGTTAATAATATGAGTTAGATTGATAATAGTGAGTGTAATAAGTATAGTAATTGTCGTTCTATCGGTCATATGACCATAATATGTCTAACAATATGAGTTAGATTGATAATAATAAGAGTAATAAGTATAGTAATTGACGTTCTATCGATCATATAAGCATAATGTGGCTAATAATATGAGTTAGATTGATAATAATAAGAGTAATGAGTATAGTAATTGTCGTTCTGTCGATCATATCTGCATAATATGGTTAATAATATGAGTTAGATTGATAATAGTGAGTGTAATAAGTATAGTAATTGTCGTTCTATCGATCATATAAGCATAATATGGCTAATAATATGAGTTAGATTGATAATAGTGAGTGTAATAAGTATAGTTATTGTCGCTCTATCGATCATATAAGCGTAATATGGCTAATAATATGAGTTAGATTGATAATAATGAGAGTAACATGTATAGTAATTGTCGTTCTATCGATCATATAAGCATAATATGGCTAATAATATGAGTTAGATTGATAATAGTGAGTGTAATAAGTATAGTAATTGTCGTTCTATCGATCATATAAGCAGAATATGGCTAATAATATGAGTTAGATTGATAATAGTAAGAGTAATGAGTATAGCAATTGTCGTACTATCGATCATATAAGCATAATGTGGCTAATAATATGAGTTAGATTGATAATAATAAGATTAATGAGTATAGTAATTGTCGTTCTATCGATCATATCTGCATAATATGGTTAATAATATGAGTTAGATTGATAATAGTGAGTGTAATAAGTATAGTCATTGTCGCTCTACCGATCATATAAGCGTAATATGACTAATAATATGAGTTAGATAGATAATAATAAGAGTAATGAGTATAGTTATTGTAGTTCTATCGATGATATCTGCATAATATGGTTAATAATATGAGTTAGATTGATAATAGTGAGTGTAATAAGTATAGTAATTGTCGTTCTATCGGTCATATGACCATAATATGGCTAATAATATGAGTTAGAATGATAATAATAAGAGTAATAAGTATAGTAATTGACGTTCTATCGATCATATAAGCATAATGTGGCTAATAATATGAGTTAGATTGATAATAATAAGAGTAATGAGTATAGTAATTGTCGTTCTGTCGATCATATCTGCATAATATGGTTAATAATATGAGTTAGATTGATAATAGTGAGTGTAATGAGTATAGTTATTGTCGTTCTATCGATCATGTAAGCATAATGTGGCTAATAATATGAGTTAGATTGATAATAATAAGAGTAATGAGTATAGTAATTGTCGTTCTATCGATCATATCTGCATAATATGGTTAATAATATGAGTTAGATTGATAATAGTGAGTGTAATAAGTATAGTAATTGTCGCTCTATCGATCATATAAGCATAATATGGCTAATAATATGAGTTACGTTGATAATAATAAGAATAATGAGTCTAGTAATTGTCGTTCTATCGATCATATCTGCATAATATGGTTAATAATATGAGTTAGATTGATAATAATAACAGTAATGAGTATAGTAATTGTCGTCCGATCGATCATATAAGCATAATATGGCTAATAATATGAGTTAGATTGATAATAATAAGAGTAATGAGTATAGTAATTGTCGTTCTATCGATCATATCTGCATAATATGGTTAATAATATGAGTTAGATTGATAATAGTGAGTGTAATAAGTTTAGTAAATGTCGTTCTATCGATCATATAAGCATAATATAGCTAATAATATTAGTTACATTGATAATAATAAGAGTAATGAGTATAGTAATTGTCGTTATATCGATCATATCTGCATAATATGGTTAATAATATGAGTTAGATTGATAATAGTGAGTGTAATAAGTATAGTAATTGTCGCTCTATCGATCATATGAGCAGAATATGGCTAATAATATGAGTTAGATTGATAATAGTAAGAGTAATGAGTATAGCAATTGTCGTACTATCGATCATATAAGCATAATGTGGCTAATAATATGTGTTAGATTGATAATAATAAGATTAATGAGTATAGTAATTGTCGTTCTATCGATCATATCTGCATAATATGGTTAATAATATGAGTTAGATTGATAATAGTGAGTGTAATAAGTATAGTCATTGTCGCTCTACCGATCATATAAGCATAATATGACTAATAATATGAGTTAGATAGATAATAATAAGAGTAATGAGTATAGTTATTGTCGTTCTATCGATCATATCTGCATAATATGGTTAATAATATGAGTTAGATTGATAATAGTGAGTGTAATAAGTATAGTAATTGTCGTTCTATCGGTCATATGACCATAATATGGCTAATAATATGAGTTAGAATGATAATAATAAGAGTAATAAGTATAGTAATTGACGTTCTATCGATCATATAAGCATAATGTGGCTAATAATATGAGTTAGATTGATAATAATAAGAGTAATGAGTATAGTAATTGTCGTTCTGTCGATCATATCTGCATAATATGGTTAATAATATGAGTTAGATTGATAATAGTGAGTGTAATAAGTATAGTCATTGTCGCTCTATCGATCATATAAGCATAATATGGCTAATAATATGAGTTAGATAGATAATAATAAGAGTAATGAGTATAGTTATTGTCGTTCTATCGGTCATATCTGCATAATATGGTTAATAATATGAGTTAGATTGATAATAGTGAGTGTAATAAGTATAGTAATTGTCGCTCTATCGATCATATAAGCAGAATATGGCTAATAATATGAGTTAGATTGATAATAGTAAGAGTAATGAGTATAGCAATTGTCGTACTATCGATCATATAAGCATAATGTGGCTAAGAATATGAGTTAGATTGATAATAATAAGAGTAATGAGTATAGTAATTGTCGTTCTATCGATCATATCTGCATAATATGGTTAATAATATGAGTTAGATTGATAATAGTGAGTGTAATAAGTATAGTCATTGTCGCTCTATCGATCATATAAGCATAATATGGCTAATAATATGAGTTAGATAGATAATAATAAGAGTAATGAGTATAGTTATTGTCGTTCTATCGATCATATCTGCATAATATGGTTAATAATATGAGTTAGATTGATAATAGTGAGTGTAATAAGTATAGTCATTGTCGCTCTATCGATCATATAAGCATAATATGGCTAATAATATGAGTTAGATAGATAATAATAAGAGTAATGAGTATAGTTATTGTCGTTCTATCGATCATATCTGCATAATATGGTTAATAATATGAGTTAGATTGATAATAGTGAGTGTAATAAGTATAGTAATTGTCGTTCTATCGGTCATATGACCATAATATGGCTAATAATATGAGTTAGAATGATAATAATAAGAGTAATAAGTATAGTAATTGACGTTCTATCGATCATATAAGCATAATGTGGCTAATAATATGAGTTAGATTGATAATAATAAGAGTAATGAGTATAGTAATTGTCGTTCTATCGATCATATCTGCATAATATGGTTAATAATATGAGTTAGATTGATAATAGTGAGTGTAATAAGTATAGTAATTGTCGCTCTATCGATCATATAAGCATAATATGGCTAATAATATGAGTTAGATTGATAATAATAAGAGTAACATGTATAGTAATTGTCGTTCTATCGATCATATAAGCATAATATGGCTAATAATATGAGTTAGATTGATAATAGTGAGTGTAATAAGTATAGTTATTGTCGCTCTATCGATCATATAAGCGTAATATGGCTAATAATATGAGTTAGATTGATAATAATGAGAGTAACATGTATAGTAATTGTCGTTCTATCGATCATATAAGCATAATATGGCTAATAATATGAGTTAGATTGATAATAGTGAGTGTAATAAGTATAGTAATTGTCGTTCTATCGATCATATAAGCAGAATATGGCTAATAATATGAGTTAGATTGATAATAGTAAGAGTAATGAGTATAGCAATTGTCGCTCTATCGATCATATAAGCATAATATGGCTAATAATATGAGTTAGATAGATAATAATAAGAGTAATGAGTATAGTTATTGTCGTTCTATCGATCATATCTGCATAATATGGTTAATAATATGAGTTAGATTGATAATAGTGAGTGTAATAAGTATAGTAATTGTCGTTCTATCGGTCATATGACCATAATATGGCTAATAATATGAGTTAGAATGATAATAATAAGAGTAATAGGTATAGTAATTGACGTTCTATCGATCATGTAAGCATAATGTGGCTAATAATATGAGTTAGATTGATAATAATAAGAGTAATGAGTATAGTAATTGTCGTTCTATCGATCATATCTGCATAATATGGTTAATAATATGAGTTAGATTGATAATAGTGAGTGTAATAAGTATAGTAATTGTCGCTCTATCGATCATATAAGCATAATATGGCTAATAATATGAGTTACGTTGTTAATAATAAGAATAATGAGTCTAGTAATTGTCGTTCTATCGATCATATCTGCATAATATGGTTAATAATATGAGTTAGATTGATAATAATAACAGTAATGAGTATAGTAATTGTCGTCCGATCGATCATATAAGCATAATATGGCTAATAATATGAGTTAGATTGATAATAATAAGAGTAATGAGTATAGTAATTGTCGTTCTATCGATCATATCTGCATAATATGGTTAATAATATGAGTTAGATTGATAATAGTGAGTGTAATAAGTTTAGTAAATGTCGTTCTATCGATCATATAAGCATAATATAGCTAATAATATTAGTTACATTGATAATAATAAGAGTAATGAGTAGAGTAATTGTCGTTATATCGATCATATAAGCATAATATGACTAATAATATGAGTTAGATTGATAATAATAACAGTAATGAGTATAGTAATTGTCGACCTATCGATCATATAAGCATAATATGGCTAATAATATGAGTTAGATTGATAATAGTGAGTGTAATAAGTATAGTAATTGTCGTTCTATCGGTCATATGACCATAATATGGCTAATAATATGAGTTAGAATGATAATAATAAGAGTAATAAGTATAGTAATTGACGTTCTATCGATCATATAAGCATAATGTGGCTAATAATATGAGTTAGATTGATAATAATAAGAGTAATGAGTATAGTAATTGTCGTTCTATCGATCATATCTGCATAATATGGTTAATAATATGAGTTAGATTGATAATAGTGAGTGTAATAAGTATAGTCATTGTCGCTCTATCGATCATATAAGCATAATATGGCTAATAATATGAGTTAGATAGATAATAATAAGAGTAATGAGTATAGTTATTGTCGTTCTATCGATCATATCTGCATAATATGGTTAATAATATGAGTTAGATTGATAATAGTGAGTGTAATAAGTATAGTAATTGTCGTTCTATCGGTCATATGACCATAATATGGCTAATAATATGAGTTAGAATGATAATAATAAGAGTAATAAGTATAGTAATTGACGTTCTATCGATCATATAAGCATAATGTGGCTAATAATATGAGTTAGATTGATAATAATAAGAGTAATGAGTATAGTAATTGTCGTTCTATCGATCATATCTGCATAATATGGTTAATAATATGAGTTAGATTGATAATAGTGAGTGTAATAAGTATAGTAATTGTCGCTCTATCGATCATATAAGCATAATATGGCTAATAATATGAGTTAGATTGATAATAATAAGAGTAATGAGTATAGTAATTGTCGTTCTATCGATCATATCTGCATAATATGGTTAATAATATGAGTTAGATTGATAATAGTGAGTGTAATAAGTATAGTCATTGTCGCTCTATCGATCATATAAGCATAATATGGCTAATAATATGAGTTAGATAGATAATAATAAGAGTAATGAGTATAGTTATTGTCGTTCTATCGATCATATCTGCATAACATCGTTAATAATATGAGTTAGATTGATAATAGTGAGTGTAATAAGTATAGTAATTGTCGTTCTATCGGTCATATGACCATAATATGGCTAATAATATGAGTTAGAATGATAATAATAAGAGTAATAAGTATAGTAATTGACGTTCTATCGATCATATAAGCATAATGTGGCTAATAATATGAGTTAGATTGATAATAATAAGAGTAATGAGTCTAGTAATTGTCGTTCTATCGATCATATCTGCATAATATGGTTAATAATATGAGTTAGATTGATAATAGTGAGTGTAATAAGTATAGTTATTGTCGCTCTATCGATCATATAAGCGTAATATGGCTAATAATATGAGTTAGATTGATAATAATAAGAGTAACATGTATAGTAATTGTCGTTCTATCGATCATATAGGCATAATATGGCTAATAATATGAGTTAGATTGATAATAATGGGAGTAACATGTATAGTAATTGTCGTTCTATCGATCATATAAGCATAATATGGCTAATAATATGAGTTAGATTGATAATAGTGAGTGTAATAAGTATAGTAATTGTCGTTCTATCGATCATATAAGCAGAATATGGCTAATAATAAGAGTTAGATTGATAATAGTAAGAGTAATGAGTATAGCAATTGTCGTACTATCGATCATATAAGCATAATGCGCTAATAATATGAGTTAGATTGATAATAATAAGATTAATGAGTATAGTAATTGTCGTTCTATCGATCATATCTGCATAATATGGTTAATAATATGAGTTAGATTGATAATAGTGAGTGTAATAAGTATAGTAATTGTCGTTCTATCGGTCATATGACCATAATATGGCTAATAATATGAGTTAGAATGATAATAATAAGAGTAATAAGTATAGTAATTGACGTTCTATCGATCATGTAAGCATAATGTGGCTAATAATATGAGTTAGATTGATAATAATAAGAGTAATGAGTATAGTAATTGTCGTTCTATCGATCATATCTGCATAATATGGTTAATAATATGAGTTAGATTGATAATAGTGAGTGTAATAAGTATAGTAATTGTCGCTCTATCGATCATATAAGCATAATATGGCTAATAATATGAGTTAGATTGATAATAATAAGAGTAATAAGTATAGTAATTGTCGTTCTATCGATTATATAAGCATAATATGGCTAATAATATGAGTTAGATTGACAATAGTGAGTGTAATAAGTATAGTAATTGTCGTTCTATCGATCATATAAGCAGAATATGGCTAATAATATGAGTTAGATTGATAATAGTAAGAGTAATGAGTATAGTAATTGTCGTACTATCGGTCATATAAGCATAATGTGGCTAATAATATGAGTTAGATTGATAATAATAAGAGTAATGAGTATAGTAATTGTCGTTCTATCGATCATATAAGCATAATACGGCTAATAATATGAGTTAGATTGATAATAGTGAGTGTAATAAGTTTAGTAAATGTCGTTCTATCGATCATATAAGCATAATATAGCAATAATATGAGTTACATTGATAATAATAAGAGTAATAAGTATAGTAATTGTCGTTCTATCGATCATATCTGCATAATATGGTTAATAATATGAGTTAGATTGATAATAGTGAGTGTAATAAGTATAGTTATTGTCGCTCTATCGATCATATAAGCGTAATATGGCTAATAATATGAGTTAGATTGATAATAATGAGAGTAACATGTATAGTAATTGTCGTTCTATCGATCATATAAGCATAATATGGCTAATAATATGAGTTAGATTGATAATGGTGAGTGTAATAAGTATAGTAATTGTCGTTCTATCGATCATATAAGCAGAATATGGCTAATAATATGAGTTAGATTGATAATAGTAAGAGTAATGAGTATAGCAATTGTCGTACTATCGATCATATAAGCATAATGTGGCTAATAATATGAGTTAGATTGATAATAATAAGATTAATGAGTATAGTAATTGTCGTTCTATCGATCATATCTGCATAATATGGTTAATAATATGAGTTAGATTGATAATAGTGAGTGTAATAAGTATAGTCATTGTCGCTCTACCGATCATATAAGCATAATATGACTAATAATATGAGTTAGATAGATAATAATAAGAGTAATGAGTATAGTTATTGTCGTTCTATCGATGATATCTGCATAATATGGTTAATAATATGAGTTAGATTGATAATAGTGAGTGTAATAAGTATAGTAATTGTCGTTATATCGGTCATATGACCATAATATGGCTAATAATATGAGTTAGATTGATAATAATAAGAGTAATGAGTATAGTAATTGTCGTTCTATCGATCATATCTGCATAATATGGTTAATAATATGAGTTAGATTGATAATAGTGAGTGTAATAAGTATAGTAATTGTCGCTCTATCGATCATATAAGCATAATATGGCTAATAATATGAGTTACGTTGATAATAATAAGAGTAATGAGTATAGTAATTGTCGTTCTATCGATCATATAAGCATAATATGGCTAATAATATGAGTTAGATTGATAATAATAACAGTAATGAGTATAGTAATTGTCGTCCTATCGATCATATTAGCATAATATGGCTAATAATATGAGTTAGATTGATAATAATAAGAGTAATATGTATAGTAATTGTCGTTCTATCGATCATATAAGCATAATATGGCTAATAATATGAGAGAGATTGATAATAGTGAGTGTAATAAGTATAGTAATTGTCGTTTTATCGATCATATAAGCAGAATATGGCTAATAATATGAGTTAGATTGATAATAGTAAGAGTAATGAGTATAGCAATTGTCGTACTATCGATCATATAAGCATAGTGTGGCTAATAATATGAGTTAGATTGATAATAATAAGAGTAATGAGTATAGTAATTGTCGTTCTATCGATCATATCTGCATAATATGGTTAATAATATGAGTTAGATTGATAATAGTGAGTGTAATAAGTATAGTCATTGTCGCTCTATCGATCATATAAGCATAATATGGCTAATAATATGAGTTAGATAGATAATAATAAGAGTAATGAGTATAGTTATTGTCGTTCTATCGATCATATCTGCATAATATGGTTAATAATATGAGTTTGATTGATAACAGTGAGTGTAATAAGTATAGTAATTGTCGTTCTATCGGTCATATGACCATAATATGGCTAATAATATGAGTTAGAATGATAATAATAAGAGTAATAAGTATAGTAATTGACGTTCTATCGATCATATAAGCATAATGTGGCTAATAATATGAGTTAGATTGATAATAATAAGAGTAATGAGTATAGTAATTGTCGTTCTATCGATCATATCTGCATAATATGGTTAATAATATGAGTTAGACTGATAATAGTGAGTGTAATAAGTATAGTAATTGTCGCTCTATCGATCATATAAGCATAATATGGTTAATAATATGAGTTAGATTTATAATAGTGAGTGTAATAAGTATAGTTATTGTCGCTCTATCGATCATATAAGCGTAATATGGCTAATAATATGAGTTAGATTGATAATAATAAGAGTAACATGTATAGTAATTGTCGTTCTATCGATCATATAAGCATAATATGGCTAATAATATGAGTTAGATTGATAATAGTGAGTGTAATAAGTTTAGTAAATGTCGTTCTATCGATCATATAAGCATAATATAGCAATAATATGAGTTACATTGATAATAATAAGAGTAATAAGTATAGTAATTGTCGTTCTATCGATCATATCTGCATAATATGGTTAATAATATGAGTTAGATTGATAATAGTGAGTGTAATAAGTATAGTTATTGTCGCTCTATCGATCATATAAGCGTAATATGGCTAATAATATGAGTTAGATTGATAATAATAAGAGTAACATGTATAGTAATTGTCGTTCTATCGATCATATAGGCATAATATGGCTAATAATATGAGTTAGATTGATAATAATGAGAGTAACATGTATAGTAATTGTCGTTCTATCGATCATATAAGCATAATATGGCTAATAATATGAGTTAGATTGATAATAGTGAGTGTAATAAGTATAGTAATTGTCGTTCTATCGATCATATAAGCAGAATATGGCTAATAATATGAGTTAGATTGATAATAGTAAGAGTAATGAGTATAGCAATTGTTGTACTATCGATCATATAAGCATAATGTGGCTAATAATATGAGTTAGATTGATAATAATAAGATTAATGAGTATAGTAATTGTCGTTCTATCGATCATATCTGCATAATATGGTTAATAATATGAGTTAGATTGATAATAGTGAGTGTAATAAGTATAGTCATTGTCGCTCTATCGATCATATAAGCATAATATGGCTAATAATATGAGTTAGATAGATAATAATAAGAGTAATGAGTATAGTTATTGTCGTTCTATCGATCATATCTGCATAATATGGTTAATAATATGAGTTAGATTGATAATAGTGAGTGTAATAAGTATAGTAATTGTCGTTCTATCGGTCATATGACCATAATATGGCTAATAATAATTGTTAGATTGACAATAGTGAGTGTAATAAGTATAGTAATTGTCGTTCTATCGATCATATAAGCAGAATATGGCTAATAATATGAGTTAGATTGATAATAGTAAGAGTAATGAGTATAGTAATTGTCGTACTATCGATCATATAAGCATAATGTGGCTAATAATATGAGTTAGATTGATAATAATAAGAGTAATGAGTATAGTATTTGTCGTTCTATCGATCATATCTGCATAATATGGTTAATAATATGAGTTAGATTGATAATAGTGAGTGTAATAAGTATAGTCATTGTCGCTCTATCGATCATATAAGCATAATATGGCTAATAATATGAGTTAGATAGATAATAATAAGAGTAATGAGTATAGTTATTGTCGTTCTATCGATCATATCTGCATAATATGGTTAATAATATGAGTTAGATTGATAATAGTGAGTGTAATAAGTATAGTAATTGTCGTTCTATCGGTCATATGACCATAATATGGCTAATAATATGAGTTAGAATGATAATAATAAGAGTAATAAGTATAGTAATTGACGTTCTATCGATCATATAAGCATAATGTGGCTAATAATATGAGTTAGATTGATAATAATAAGAGCAATGAGTATAGTAATTGTCGTTCTATCGATCATATCTGCATAATATGGTTAATAATATGAGTTAGATTGATAATAGTGAGTGTAATAAGTATAGTTATTGTCGCTCTATCGATCATATAAGCGTAATATGGCTAATAATATGAGTTAGATTGATAATAATGAGAGTAACATGTATAGTAATTGTCGTTCTATCGATCATATAAGCATAATATGGCTAATAATATGAGTTAGATTGATAATAGTGAGTGTAATTAGTATAGTAATTGTCGTTCTATCGATCATATAAGCAGAATATGGCTAATAATATGAGTTAGATTGATAATAGTAAGAGTAATGAGTATAGCAATTGTCGTACTATCGATCATATAAGCATAATATGACTAATAATATGAGTTAGATAGATAATAAGAGTAATGAGTATAGTTATTGTCGTTCTATCGATGATATCTGCATAATATGGTTAATAATATGAGTTAGATTGATAATAGTGAGTGTAATAAGTATAGTAATTGTCGTTCTATCGATCATATCTGCATAATATGGTTAATAATATGAGTTAGATTGATAATAGTGAGTGTAATAAGTATAGTAATTGTCGCTCTATCGATCATATAAGCATAATATGGCTAATAATATGAGTTAGATTGATAATAATAAGAGTAATATGTATAGTAATTGTCGTTCTATCGATCATATCTGCATAATATGGTTAATAATATGAGTTAGATTGATAATAGTGAGTGTAATAAGTATAGTCATTGTCGCTCTATCGATCATATAAGCATAATATGGCTAATAATATGAGTTAGATTGATAATAGTAAGAGTAATGAGTATAGTAATTGTCGTACTATCGATCATATAAGCGTAATATGGCTAATAATATGAGTTAGATTGATAATAATAAGAGTAACATGTATAGTAATTGTCGTTCTATCGATCATATAAGCATAATACGGCTAATAATATGAGTTAGATTGATAATAGTGAGTGTAATAAGTTTAGTAAATGTCGTTCTATCGATCATATAAGCATAATATAGCAATAATATGAGTTACATTGATAATAATAAGAGTAATAAGTATAGTAATTGTCGTTCTATCGATCATATCTGCATAATATGGTTAATAATATGAGTTAGATTGATAATAGTGAGTGTAATAAGTATAGTTATTGTCGCTCTATCGATCATATAAGCGTAATATGGCTAATAATATGAGTTAGATTGATAATAATGAGAGTAACATGTATAGTAATTGTCGTTCTATCGATCATATAAGCATAATATGGCTAATAATATGAGTTAGATTGATAATGGTGAGTGTAATAAGTATAGTAATTGTCGTTCTACCGATCATATAAGCAGAATATGGCTAATAATATGAGTTAGATTGATAATAGTAAGAGTAATGAGTATAGCAATTGTCGTACTATCGATCATATAAGCATAATGTGGCTAATAATATGAGTTAGATTGATAATAATAAGATTAATGAGTATAGTAATTGTCGTCCTATCGATCATATCTGCATAATATGGTTAATAATATGAGTTAGATTGATAATAGTGAGTGTAATAAGTATAGTCATTGTCGCTCTACCGATCATATAAGCATAATATGACTAATAATATGAGTTAGATAGATAATAATAAGAGTAATGAGTATAGTTATTGTCGTTCTATCGATGATATCTGCATAATATGGTTAATAATATGAGTTAGATTGATAATAGTGAGTGTAATAAGTATAGTAATTGTCGTTCTATCGGTCATATGACCATAATATGGCTAATAATATGAGTTAGATTGATAATAATAAGAGTAACATGTATAGTAATTGTCGTTCTATCGATCATATAAGCATAATACGGCTAATAATATGAGTTAGATTGATAATAGTGAGTGTAATAAGTTTAGTAAATGTCGTTCTATCGATCATATAAGCATAATATAGCAATAATATGAGTTACATTGATAATAATAAGAGTAATAAGTATAGTAATTGTCGTTCTATCGATCATATCTGCATAATATGGTTAATAATATGAGTTAGATTGATAATAGTGAGTGTAATAAGTATAGTTATTGTCGCTCTATCGATCATATAAGCGTAATATGGCTAATAATATGAGTTAGATTGATAATAATGAGAGTAACATGTATAGTAATTGTCGTTCTATCGATCATATAAGCATAATATGGCTAATAATATGAGTTAGATTGATAATGGTGAGTGTAATAAGTATAGTAATTGTCGTTCTATCGATCATATAAGCAGAATATGGCTAATAATATGAGTTAGATTGATAACAGTAAGAGTAATGAGTATAGCAATTGTCGTACTATCGATCATATAAGCATAATGTGGCTAATAATATGAGTTAGATTGATAATAATAAGATTAATGAGTATAGTAATTGTCGTCCTATCGATCATATCTGCATAATATGGTTAATAATATGAGTTAGATTGATAATAGTGAGTGTAATAAGTATAGTCATTGTCGCTCTACCGATCATATAAGCATAATATGACTAATAATATGAGTTAGATAGATAATAATAAGAGTAATGAGTATAGTTATTGTCGTTCTATCGATGATATCTGCATAATATGGTTAATAATATGAGTTAGATTGATAATAGTGAGTGTAATAAGTATAGTAATTGTCGTTCTATCGGTCATATGACCATAATATGGCTAATAATATGAGTTAGATTGATAATAATAAGAGTAATGAGTATAGTAATTGTCGTTCTATCGATCATATCTGCATAATATGGTTAATAATATGAGTTAGATTGATAATAGTGAGTGTAATAAGTATAGTAATTGTCGCTCTATCGATCATATAAGCATAATATGGCTAATAATATGAGTTACGTTGATAATAATAAGAGTAATGAGTATAGTAATTGTCGTTCTATCGATCATATAAGCATAATATGACTAATAATATGAGTTAGATAGATAATAAGAGTAATGAGTATAGTTATTGTCGTTCTATCGATGATATCTGCATAATATGGTTAATAATATGAGTTAGATTGATAATAGTGAGTGTAATAAGTATAGTAATTGTCGATCTATCGCTCATATCTGCATAATATGGTTAATAATATGAGTTAGATTGATAATAGTGAGTGTAATAAGTATAGTAATTGTCGCTCTATCGATCATATAAGCATAATATGGCTAATAATATGAGTTAGATTGATAATAATAAGAGTAATATGTATAGTAATTGTCGTTCTATCGATCATATCTGCATAATATGGTTAATAATATGAGTTAGATTGATAATAGTGAGTGTAATAAGTATAGTCATTGTCGCTCTATCGATCATATAAGCATAATATGGCTAATAATATGAGTTAGATTGATAATAGTAAGAGTAATGAGTATAGTAATTGTCGTACTATCGATCATATAAGCGTAATATGGCTAATAATATGAGTTAGATTGATAATAATAAGAGTAACATGTATAGTAATTGTCGTTCTATCGATCATATAAGCATAATACGGCTAATAATATGAGTTAGATTGATAATAGTGAGTGTAATAAGTTTAGTAAATGTCGTTCTATCGATCATATAAGCATAATATAGCAATAATATGAGTTACATTGATAATAATAAGAGTAATAAGTATAGTAATTGTCGTTCTATCGATCATATCTGCATAATATGGTTAATAATATGAGTTAGATTGATAATAGTGAGTGTAATAAGTATAGTTATTGTCGCTCTATCGATCATATAAGCGTAATATGGCTAATAATATGAGTTAGATTGATAATAATGAGAGTAACATGTATAGTAATTGTCGTTCTATCGATCATATAAGCATAATATGGCTAATAATATGAGTTAGATTGATAATGGTGAGTGTAATAAGTATAGTAATTGTCGTTCTATCGATCATATAAGCAGAATATGGCTAATAATATGAGTTAGATTGATAATAGTAAGAGTAATGAGTATAGCAATTGTCGTACTATCGATCATATAAGCATAATGTGGCTAATAATATGAGTTAGATTGATAATAATAAGATTAATGAGTATAGTAATTGTCGTCCTATCGATCATATCTGCATAATATGGTTAATAATATGAGTTAGATTGATAATAGTGAGTGTAATAAGTATAGTCATTGTCGCTCTACCGATCATATAAGCATAATATGACTAATAATATGAGTTAGATAGATAATAATAAGAGTAATGAGTATAGTTATTGTCGTTCTATCGATGATATCTGCATAATATGGTTAATAATATGAGTTAGATTGATAATAGTGAGTGTAATAAGTATAGTAAGTGTCGTTCTATCGGTCATATGACCATAATATGGCTAATAATATGAGTTAGATTGATAATAATAAGAGTAATGAGTATAGTAATTGTCGTTCTATCGATCATATCTGCATAATATGGTTAATAATATGAGTTAGATTGATAATAGTGAGTGTAATAAGTATAGTAATTGTCGCTCTATCGATCATATAAGCATAATATGGCTAATAATATGAGTTACGTTGATAATAATAAGAGTAATGAGTATAGTAATTGTCGTTCTATCGATCATATAAGCATAATATGGCTAATAATATGAGTTAGATTGATAATAATAACAGTAATGAGTATAGTAATTGTCGTCCTATCGATCATATTAGCATAATATGGCTAATAATATGAGTTAGATTGATAATAATAAGAGTAATATGTATAGTAATTGTCGTTCTATCGATCATATAAGCATAATATGGCTAATAATATGAGAGAGATTGATAATAGTGAGTGTAATAAGTATAGTAATTGTCGTTCTATCGATCATATAAGCAGAATATGGCTAATAATATGAGTTAGATTGATAATAGTAAGAGTAATGAGTATAGCAATTGTCGTACTATCGATCATATAAGCATAGTGTGGCTAATAATATGAGTTAGATTGATAATAATAAGAGTAATGAGTATAGTAATTGTCGTTCTATCGATCATATCTGCATAATATGGTTAATAATATGAGTTAGATTGATACTAGTGAGTGTAATAAGTATAGTCATTGTCGCTCTATCGATCATATAAGCATAATATGGCTAATAATATGAGTTAGATAGATAATAATAAGAGTAATGAGTATAGTTATTGTCGTTCTATCGATCATATCTGCATAATATGGTTAATAATATGAGTTAGATTGATAACAGTGAGTGTAATAAGTATAGTAATTGTCGTTCTATCGGTCATATGACCATAATATGGCTAATAATATGAGTTAGAATGATAATAATAAGAGTAATAAGTATAGTAATTGACGTTCTATCGATCATATAAGCACAATGTGGCTAATAATATGAGTTAGATTGATAATAATAAGAGTAATGAGTATAGTAATTGTCGTTCTATCGATCATATCTGCATAATATGGTTAATAATATGAGTTAGACTGATAATAGTGAGTGTAATAAGTATAGTAATTGTCGCTCTATCGATCATATAAGCATAATATGGTTAATAATATGAGTTAGATTTATAATAGTGAGTGTAATAAGTATAGTTATTGTCGCTCTATCGATCATATAAGCGTAATATGGCTAATAATATGAGTTAGATTGATAATAATAAGAGTAACATGTATAGTAATTGTCGTTCTATCGATCATATAAGCATAATATGGCTAATAATATGAGTTAGATTGATAATAGTGAGTGTAATAAGTTTAGTAAATGTCGTTCTATCGATCATATAAGCATAATATAGCAATAATATGAGTTACATTGATAATAATAAGAGTAATAAGTATAGTAATTGTCGTTCTATCGATCATATCTGCATAATATGGTTAATAATATGAGTTACATTGGTAATAGTGAGTGTAATAAGTATAGTTATTGTCGCTCTATCGATCATATAAGCGTAATATGGCTAATAATATGAGTTAGATTGATAATAATAAGAGTAACATGTATAGTAATTGTCGTTCTATCGATCATATAGGCATAATATGGCTAATAATATGAGTTAGATTGATAATAATGAGAGTAACATGTATAGTAATTGTCGTTCTATCGATCATATAAGCATAATATGGCTAATAATATGAGTTAGATTGATAATAGTGAGTGTAATAAGTATAGTAATTGTCGTTCTATCGATCATATAAGCAGAATATGGCTAATAATATGAGTTAGATTGATAATAGTAAGAGTAATGAGTATAGCAATTGTTGTACTATCGATCATATAAGCATAATGTGGCTAATAATATGAGTTAGATTGATAATAATAAGATTAATGAGTATAGTAATTGTCGTTCTATCGATCATATCTGCATAATATGGTTAATAATATGAGTTAGATTGATAATAGTGAGTGTAATAAGTATAGTCATTGTCGCTCTATCGATCATATAAGCATAATATGGCTAATAATATGAGTTAGATAGATAATAATAAGAGTAATGAGTATATTTATTGTCGTTCTATCGATCATATCTGCATAATATGGTTAATAATATGAGTTAGATTGATAATAGTGAGTGTAATAAGTATAGTAATTGTCGTTCTATCGGTCATATGACCATAATATGGCTAATAATAATTGTTAGATTGACAATAGTGAGTGTAATAAGTATAGTAATTGTCGTTCTATCGATCATATAAGCAGAATATGGCTAATAATATGAGTTAGATTGATAATAGTAAGAGTAATGAGTATAGTAATTGTCGTACTATCGATCATATAAGCATAATGTGGCTAATAATATGAGTTAGATTGATAATAATAAGAGTAATGAGTATAGTATTTGTCGTTCTATCGATCATATCTGCATAATATGGTTAATAATATGAGTTAGATTGATAATAGTGAGTGTAATAAGTATAGTCATTGTCGCTCTATCGATCATATAAGCATAATATGGCTAATAATATGAGTTAGATAGATAATAATAAGAGTAATGAGTATAGTTATTGTCGTTCTATCGATCATATCTGCATAATATGGTTAATAATATGAGTTAGATTGATAATAGTGAGTGTAATAAGTATAGTAATTGTCGTTCTATCGGTCATATGACCATAATATGGCTAATAATATGAGTTAGAATGATAATAATAAGAGTAATAAGTATAGTAATTGACGTTCTATCGATCATATAAGCATAATGTGGCTAATAATATGAGTTAGATTGATAATAATAAGAGTAATGAGTATAGTAATTGTCGTTCTATCGATCATATCTGCATAATATGGTTAATAATATGAGTTAGATTGATAATAGTGAGTGTAATAAGTATAGTTATTGTCGCTCTATCGATCATATAAGCGTAATATGGCTAATAATATGAGTTAGATTGATAATAATAAGAGTAACATGTATAGTAATTGTCGTTCTATCGATCATATAAGCATAATATGGCTAATAATATGAGTTAGATTGATAATAGTGTGTGTAATAAGTTTAGTAAATGTCGTTCTATCGATCATATAAGCATAATATAGCAATAATATGAGTTACATTGATAATAATAAGAGTAATAAGTATAGTAATTGTCGTTCTATCGATCATATCTGCATAATATGGTTAATAATATGAGTTAGATTGATAATAGTGAGTGTAATAAGTATAGTTATTGTCGCTCTATCGATCATATAAGCGTAATATGGCTAATAATATGAGTTAGATTGATAATAATGAGAGTAACATGTATAGTAATTGTCGTTCTATCGATCATATAAGCATAATATGGCTAATAATATGAGTTAGATTGATAATAGTGAGTGTAATAAGTATAGTTATTGTCGCTCTATCGATCATATAAGCGTAATATGGCTAATAATATGAGTTAGATTGATAATAATGAGAGTAACATGTATAGTAATTGTCGTTCTATCGATCATATAAGCATAATATGGCTAATAATATGAGTTAGATTGATAATAGTGAGTGTAATAAGTATAGTAATTGTCGTTCTATCGATCATATAAGCAGAATATGGCTAATAATATGAGTTAGATTGATAATAGTAAGAGTAATGAGTATAGCAATTGTCGTACTATCGATCATATAAGCATAATATGACTAATAATATGAGTTAGATAGATAATAAGAGTAATGAGTATAGTTATTGTCGTTCTATCGATGATATCTGCATAATATGGTTAATAATATGAGTTAGATTGATAATAGTGAGTGTAATAAGTATAGTAATTGTCGTTCTATCGATCATATCTGCATAATATGGTTAATAATATGAGTTAGATTGATAATAGTGAGTGTAATAAGTATAGTAATTGTCGCTCTATCGATCATATAAGCATAATATGGCTAATAATATGAGTTAGATTGATAATAATAAGAGTAATAAGTATAGTAATTGTCGTTCTATCGATCATATAAGCATAATATGGCTAATAATATGAGTTAGATTGACAATAGTGAGTGTAATAAGTATAGTAATTGTCGTTCTATCGATCATATAAGCAGAATATGGCTAATAATATGAGTTAGATTGATAATAGTAAGAGTAATGAGTATAGTAATTGTCGTACTATCGATCATATAAGCATAATGTGGCTAATAATATGAGTTAGATTGATAATAATAAGAGTAATGAGTCTAGTAATTGTCGTTCTATCGATCATATCTGCATAATATGGTTAATAATATGAGTTAGATTGATAATAGTGAGTGTAATAAGTATAGTTATTGTCGCTCTATCGATCATATAAGCGTAATATGGCTAATAATATGAGTTAGATTGATAATAGTAAGAGTAATGAGTATAGTAATTGTCGTACTATCGATCATATAAGCATAATGTGGCTAATAATATGAGTTAGATTGATAATAATAAGAGTAATGAGTATAGTATTTGTCGTTCTATCGATCATATCTGCATAATATGGTTAATAATATGAGTTAGATTGATAATAGTGAGTGTAATAAGTATAGTCATTGTCGCTCTATCGATCATATAAGCATAATATGGCTAATAATATGAGTTAGATAGATAATAATAAGAGTAATGAGTATAGTTATTGTCGTTCTATCGATCATATCTGCATAATATGGTTAATAATATGAGTTAGATTGATAATAGTGAGTGTAATAAGTATAGTAATTGTCGTTCTATCGGTCATATGACCATAATATGGCTAATAATATGAGTTAGAATGATAATAATAAGAGTAATAAGTATAGTAATTGACGTTCTATCGATCATATAAGCATAATGTGGCTAATAATATGAGTTAGATTGATAATAATAAGAGTAATGAGTATAGTAATTGTCGTTCTATCGATCATATCTGCATAATATGGTTAATAATATGAGTTAGATTGATAATAGTGAGTGTAATAAGTATAGTTATTGTCGCTCTATCGATCATATAAGCGTAATATGGCTAATAATATGAGTTAGATTGATAATAATAAGAGTAACATGTATAGTAATTGTCGTTCTATCGATCATATAAGCATAATATGGCTAATAATATGAGTTAGATTGATAATAGTGAGTGTAATAAGTATAGTAATTGTCGCTCTATCGATCATATAAGCATAATATGGTTAATAATATGAGTTAGATTTATAATAGTGAGTGTAATAAGTATAGTTATTGTCGCTCTATCGATCATATAAGCGTAATATGGCTAATAATATGAGTTAGATTGATAATAATAAGAGTAACATGTATAGTAATTGTCGTTCTATCGATCATATAGGCATAATATGGCTAATAATATGAGTTAGATTGATAATAATGAGAGTAACATGTATAGTAATTGTCGTTCTATCGATCATATAAGCATAATATGGCTAATAATATGAGTTAGATTGATAATAGTGAGTGTAATAAGTATAGTAATTGTCGTTCTATCGATCATATAAGCAGAATATGGCTAATAATATGAGTTAGATTGATAATAGTAAGAGTAATGAGTATAGCAATTGTTGTACTATCGATCATATAAGCATAATGTGGCTAATAATATGAGTTAGATTGATAATAATAAGATTAATGAGTATAGTAATTGTCGTTCTATCGATCATATCTGCATAATATGGTTAATAATATGAGTTAGATTGATAATAGTGAGTGTAATAAGTATAGTCATTGTCGCTCTATCGATCATATAAGCATAATATGGCTAATAATATGAGTTAGATAGATAATAATAAGAGTAATGAGTATATTTATTGTCGTTCTATCGATCATATCTGCATAATATGGTTAATAATATGAGTTAGATTGATAATAGTGAGTGTAATAAGTATAGTAATTGTCGTTCTATCGGTCATATGACCATAATATGGCTAATAATAATTGTTAGATTGACAATAGTGAGTGTAATAAGTATAGTAATTGTCGTTCTATCGATCATATAAGCAGAATATGGCTAATAATATGAGTTAGATTGATAATAGTAAGAGTAATGAGTATAGTAATTGTCGTACTATCGATCATATAAGCATAATGTGGCTAATAATATGAGTTAGATTGATAATAATAAGAGTAATGAGTATAGTATTTGTCGTTCTATCGATCATATCTGCATAATATGGTTAATAATATGAGTTAGATTGATAATAGTGAGTGTAATAAGTATAGTCATTGTCGCTCTATCGATCATATAAGCATAATATGGCTAATAATATGAGTTAGATAGATAATAATAAGAGTAATGAGTATAGTTATTGTCGTTCTATCGATCATATCTGCATAATATGGTTAATAATATGAGTTAGATTGATAATAGTGAGTGTAATAAGTATAGTAATTGTCGTTCTATCGGTCATATGACCATAATATGGCTAATAATATGAGTTAGAATGATAATAATAAGAGTAATAAGTATAGTAATTGACGTTCTATCGATCATATAAGCATAATGTGGCTAATAATATGAGTTAGATTGATAATAATAAGAGTAATGAGTATAGTAATTGTCGTTCTATCGATCATATCTGCATAATATGGTTAATAATATGAGTTAGATTGATAATAGTGAGTGTAATAAGTATAGTTATTGTCGCTCTATCGATCATATAAGCGTAATATGGCTAATAATATGAGTTAGATTGATAATAATAAGAGTAACATGTATAGTAATTGTCGTTCTATCGATCATATAAGCATAATATGGCTAATAATATGAGTTAGATTGATAATAGTGTGTGTAATAAGTTTAGTAAATGTCGTTCTATCGATCATATAAGCATAATATAGCAATAATATGAGTTACATTGATAATAATAAGAGTAATAAGTATAGTAATTGTCGTTCTATCGATCATATCTGCATAATATGGTTAATAATATGAGTTAGATTGATAATAGTGAGTGTAATAAGTATAGTTATTGTCGCTCTATCGATCATATAAGCGTAATATGGCTAATAATATGAGTTAGATTGATAATAATGAGAGTAACATGTATAGTAATTGTCGTTCTATCGATCATATAAGCATAATATGGCTAATAATATGAGTTAGATTGATAATAGTGAGTGTAATAAGTATAGTTATTGTCGCTCTATCGATCATATAAGCGTAATATGGCTAATAATATGAGTTAGATTGATAATAATGAGAGTAACATGTATAGTAATTGTCGTTCTATCGATCATATAAGCATAATATGGCTAATAATATGAGTTAGATTGATAATAGTGAGTGTAATAAGTATAGTAATTGTCGTTCTATCGATCATATAAGCAGAATATGGCTAATAATATGAGTTAGATTGATAATAGTAAGAGTAATGAGTATAGCAATTGTCGTACTATCGATCATATAAGCATAATATGACTAATAATATGAGTTAGATAGATAATAAGAGTAATGAGTATAGTTATTGTCGTTCTATCGATGATATCTGCATAATATGGTTAATAATATGAGTTAGATTGATAATAGTGAGTGTAATAAGTATAGTAATTGTCGTTCTATCGATCATATCTGCATAATATGGTTAATAATATGAGTTAGATTGATAATAGTGAGTGTAATAAGTATAGTAATTGTCGCTCTATCGATCATATAAGCATAATATGGCTAATAATATGAGTTAGATTGATAATAATAAGAGTAATAAGTATAGTAATTGTCGTTCTATCGATCATATAAGCATAATATGGCTAATAATATGAGTTAGATTGACAATAGTGAGTGTAATAAGTATAGTAATTGTCGTTCTATCGATCATATAAGCAGAATATGGCTAATAATATGAGTTAGATTGATAATAGTAAGAGTAATGAGTATAGTAATTGTCGTACTATCGATCATATAAGCATAATGTGGCTAATAATATGAGTTAGATTGATAATAATAAGAGTAATGAGTCTAGTAATTGTCGTTCTATCGATCATATCTGCATAATATGGTTAATAATATGAGTTAGATTGATAATAGTGAGTGTAATAAGTATAGTTATTGTCGCTCTATCGATCATATAAGCGTAATATGGCTAATAATATGAGTTAGATTGATAATAGTAAGAGTAATGAGTATAGTAATTGTCGTACTATCGATCATATAAGCATAATGTGGCTAATAATATGAGTTAGATTGATAATAATAAGAGTAATGAGTATAGTATTTGTCGTTCTATCGATCATATCTGCATAATATGGTTAATAATATGAGTTAGATTGATAATAGTGAGTGTAATAAGTATAGTCATTGTCGCACTATCGATCATATAAGCATAATATGGCTAATAATATGAGTTAGATAGATAATAATAAGAGTAATGAGTATAGTTATTGTCGTTCTATCGATCATATCTGCATAATATGGTTAATAATATGAGTTAGATTGATAATAGTGAGTGTAATAAGTATAGTAATTGTCGTTCTATCGGTCATATGACCATAATATGGCTAATAATATGAGTTAGAATGATAATAATAAGAGTAATAAGTATAGTAATTGACGTTCTATCGATCATATAAGCATAATGTGGCTAATAATATGAGTTAGATTGATAATAATAAGAGTAATGAGTATAGTAATTGTCGTTCTATCGATCATATCTGCATAATATGGTTAATAATATGAGTTAGATTGATAATAGTGAGTGTAATAAGTATAGTTATTGTCGCTCTATCGATCATATAAGCGTAATATGGCTAATAATATGAGTTAGATTGATAATAATAAGAGTAACATGTATAGTAATTGTCGTTCTATCGATCATATAAGCATAATATGGCTAATAATATGAGTTAGATTGATAATAGTGTGTGTAATAAGTTTAGTAAATGTCGTTCTATCGATCATATAAGCATAATATAGCAATAATATGAGTTACATTGATAATAATAAGAGTAATAAGTATAGTAATTGTCGTTCTATCGATCATATCTGCATAATATGGTTAATAATATGAGTTAGATTGATAATAGTGAGTGTAATAAGTATAGTTATTGTCGCTCTATCGATCATATAAGCGTAATATGGCTAATAATATGAGTTAGATTGATAATAATGAGAGTAACATGTATAGTAATTGTCGTTCTATCGATCATATAAGCATAATATGGCTAATAATATGAGTTAGATTGATAATAGTGAGTGTAATAAGTATAGTTATTGTCGCTCTATCGATCATATAAGCGTAATATGGCTAATAATATGAGTTAGATTGATAATAATGAGAGTAACATGTATAGTAATTGTCGTTCTATCGATCATATAAGCATAATATGGCTAATAATATGAGTTAGATTGATAATAGTGAGTGTAATAAGTATAGTAATTGTCGTTCTATCGATCATATAAGCAGAATATGGCTAATAATATGAGTTAGATTGATAATAGTAAGAGTAATGAGTATAGCAATTGTCGTACTATCGATCATATAAGCATAATATGACTAATAATATGAGTTAGATAGATAATAAGAGTAATGAGTATAGTTATTGTCGTTCTATCGATGATATCTGCATAATATGGTTAATAATATGAGTTAGATTGATAATAGTGAGTGTAATAAGTATAGTAGTTGTCGTTCTATCGATCATATCTGCATAATATGGTTAATAATATGAGTTAGATTGATAATAGTGAGTGTAATAAGTATAGTAATTGTCGCTCTATCGATCATATAAGCATAATATGGCTAATAATATGAGTTAGATTGATAATAATAAGAGTAATAAGTATAGTAATTGTCGTTCTATCGATCATATAAGCATAATATGGCTAATAATATGAGTTAGATTGACAATAGTGAGTGTAATAAGTATAGTAATTGTCGTTCTATCGATCATATAAGCAGAATATGGCTAATAATATGAGTTAGATTGATAATAGTAAGAGTAATGAGTATAGTAATTGTCGTACTATCGATCATATAAGCATAATGTGGCTAATAATATGAGTTAGATTGATAATAATAAGAGTAATGAGTCTAGTAATTGTCGTTCTATCGATCATATCTGCATAATATGGTTAATAATATGAGTTAGATTGATAATAGTGAGTGTAATAAGTATAGTTATTGTCGCTCTATCGATCATATAAGCGTAATATGGCTAATAATATGAGTTAGATTGATAATAGTGAGTGTAATATGTATAGTTATTGTCGCTCTATCGATCATATAAGCGTAATATGGCTAATAATATGAGTTAGATTGATAATAATAAGAGTAACATGTATAGTAATTGTCGTTCTATCGATCATATCTGCATAATATGGTTAATAATATGAGTTAGATTGATAATAGTGAGTGTAATAAGTATAGTCATTGTCGCTCTATCGATCATATAAGCATAATATGGCTAATAATATGAGTTAGATAGATAATAATAAGAGTAATGGGTATAGTTATTGTCGTTCTATCGATCATATCTGCATAATATGGTTAATAATATGAGTTAGATTGATAATAGTGAGTGTAATAAGTATAGTAATTGTCGTTCTATCGGTCATATGACCATAATATGGCTAATAATATGGGTTAGAATGATAATAATAAGAGTAATAAGTATAGTAATTGACGTTCTATCGATCATATAAGCATAATGTGGCTAATAATATGAGTTAGATTGATAATAGTGAGTGTAATAAGTATAGTAATTGTCGTTCTATCGAACATATAAGCAGAATATGGCTAATAATATGAGTTAGATTGATAATAGTAAGAGTAATGAGTATAGTAATTGTCGTACTATCGATCATATAAGCATAATGTGGCTAATAATATGAGTTAGATTGATAATAATAAGAGTAATGAGTCTAGTAATTGTCGTTCTATCGATCATATCTGCATAATATGGTTAATAATATGAGTTAGATTGATAATAGTGAGTGTAATAAGTATAGTTATTGTCGCTCTATCGATCATATAAGCGTAATATGGCTAATAATATGAGTTAGATTGATAATAGTGAGTGTAATAAGTATAGTTATTGTCGCTCTATCGATCATATAAGCGTAATATGGCTAATAATATGAGTTAGATTGATAATAATAAGAGTAACATGTATAGTAATTGTCGTTCTATCGATCATATCTGCATAATATGGTTAATAATATGAGTTAGATTGATAATAGTGAGTGTAATAAGTATAGTAATTGTCGTTCTATCGGTCATATGACCATAATATGGCTAATAATATGGGTTAGAATGATAATAATAAGAGTAATAAGTATAGTAATTGACGTTCTATCGATCATATAAGCATAATGTGGCTAATAATATGAGTTAGATTGATAATAGTGAGTGTAATAAGTATAGTAATTGTCGTTCTATCGATCATATAAGCATAATATGGCTAATAATATGAGTTAGATTGATAATAATAACAGTAATGAGTATAGTAATTGTCGTCCTATCGATCATATAAGCATAATATGGCTAATAATATGAGTTAGATTGATAATAATAAGAGTAATGAGTATAGTAATTGTCGTTCTATCGATCATATCTGCATAATATGGTTAATAATATGAGTTAGATTGATAATAGTGAGTGTAATAAGTATAGTCATTGTCGCTCTATCGATCATATAAGCGTAATATGGCTAATAATATGAGTTAGATTGATAATAGTGAGTGTAATAAGTATAGTTATTGTCGCTCTATCGATCATATAAGCGTAATATGGCTAATAATATGAGTTAGATTGATAATAATAAGAGTAACATGTATAGTAATTGTCGTTCTATCGATCATATCTGCATAATATGGTTAATAATATGAGTTAGATTGATAATAGTGAGTGTAATAAGTATAGTCATTGTCGCTCTATCGATCATATAAGCATAATATGGCTAATAATATGAGTTAGATAGATAATAATAAGAGTAATGAGTATAGTTATTGTCGTTCTATCGATCATATCTGCATAATATGGTTAATAATATGAGTTAGATTGATAATAGTGAGTGTAATAAGTATAGTAATTGTCGTTCTATCGGTCATATGACCATAATATGGCTAATAATATGGGTTAGAATGATAATAATAAGAGTAATAAGTATAGTAATTGACGTTCTATCGATCATATAAGCATAATGTGGCTAATAATATGAGTTAGATTGATAATAATAAGAGTAATGAGTATAGTAATTGTCGTTCTATCGATCATATCTGCATAATATGGTTAATAATATGAGTTAGATTGATAATAGTGAGTGTAATAAGTATAGTAATTGTCGTTCTATCGGTCATATGACCATAATATGGCTAATAAAATGAGTTAGATTGATAATAATAAGAGTAATGAGTATAGTAATTGTCGTTCTATCGATCATATCTGCATAATATGGTTAATAATATGAGTTAGATTGATAATAGTGAGTGTAATAAGTATAGTAGTTGTCGCTCTATCGACCATATAAGCATAATATGGCTAATAATATGAGTTACGTTGATAATAATAAGAGTAATGAGTATAGTAATTGTCGTTCTATCGATCATATAAGCATAATATGGCTAATAATATGAGTTAGATTGATAATAATAACAGTAATGAGTATAGTAATTGTCGTCCTATCGATCATATCTGCATAATATGGTTAATAATATGAGTTAGATTGATAATAGTGAGTGTAATAAGTATAGTCATTGTCGCTCTATCGATCATATAAGCATAATATGGCTAATAATATGAGTTAGATAGATAATAATAAGAGTAATGAGTATAGTTATTGTCGTTCTATCGATCATATCTGCATAATATGGTTAATAATATGAGTTAGATTGATAATAGTGAGTGTAATAAGTATAGTAATTGTCGGTCTATCGGTCATATGACCATAATATGGCTAATAATATGGGTTAGAATGATAATAATAAGAGTAATAAGTATAGTAATTGACGTTCTATCGATCATATAAGCATAATGTGGCTAATAATATGAGTTAGATTGATAATAATAAGAGTAATGAGTATAGTAATTGTCGTTCTATCGATCATATCTGCATAATATGGTTAATAATATGAGTTAGATTGATAATAGTGAGTGTAATAAGTATGGTAATTGTCGTTCTATCGGTCATATGACCATAATATGGCTAATAATATGAGTTAGATTGATAATAATAAGAGTAATGAGTATAGTAATTGTCGTTCTATCGATCATATCTGCATAATATGGTTAATAATATGAGTTAGATTGATAATAGTGAGAGTAATAAGTATAGTAATTGTCGCTCTATCGACCATATAAGCATAATATGGCTAATAATATGAGTTACGTTGATAATAATAAGAGTAATGAGTATAGTAATTGTCGTTCTATCGATCATATAAGCATAATATGGCTAATAATATGAGTTAGATTGATAATAATAACAGTAATGAGTATAGTAATTGTCGTCCTATCGATCATATAAGCATAATATGGCTAATAATATGAGTTAGATTGATAATAATAAGAGTAATGAGTATAGTAATTGTCGTTCTATCGATCATATCTGCATAATATGGTTAATAATATGAGTTAGATTGATAATAGTGAGTGTAATAAGTATAGTCATTGTCGCTCTATCGATCATATAAGCATAATATGGCTAATAATATGAGTTAGATAGATAATAATAAGAGTAATGAGTATAGTTATTGTCGTTCTATCGATCATATCTGCATAATATGGTTAATAATATGAGCTAGATTGATAATAGTGAGTGTAATAAGTATAGTAATTGTCGTTCTATCGGTCATATGACCATAATATGGCTAATAATATGAGTTAGAATGATAATAATAAGAGTGATAAGTATAGTAATTGACGTTCTATCGATCATATAAGCATAATGTGGCTAATAATATGAGTTAGATTGATAATAATAAGAGTAATGAGTATAGTAATTGTCGTTCTATCGATCATATCTGCATAATATGGTTAATAATATGAGTTAGATTGATAATAGTGAGTGTAATAAGTATAGTAATTGTCGCTCTATCGACCATATAAGCATAATATGGCTAATAATATGAGTTACGTTGATAATAATAAGAGTAATGAGTATAGTAATTGTCGTTCTATCGATCATATAAGCATAATATGGCTAATAATATGAGTTAGATTGATAATAATAACAGTAATGAGTATAGTAATTGTCGTCCTATCGATCATATAAGCATAATATGGCTAATAATATGAGTTAGATTGATAATAATAAGAGTAATGAGTATAGTAATTGTCGTTCTATCGATCATATCTGCATAATATGGTTAATAATATGAGTTAGATTGATAATAGTGAGTGTAATAAGTATAGTAATTGTCGTTCTATCGGTCATATGACCATAATATGGCTAATAATATGGGTTAGAATGATAATAATAAGAGTAATAAGTATAGTAATTGACGTTCTATCGATCATATAAGCATAATGTGGCTAATAATATGAGTTAGATTGATAATAGTGAGTGTAATAAGTATAGTAATTGTCGTTCTATCGATCATATAAGCAGAATATGGCTAATAATATGAGTTAGATTGATAATAGTAAGAGTAATGAGTATAGTAATTGTCGTACTATCGATCATATAAGCATAATGTGGCTAATAATATGAGTTAGATTGATAATAATAAGAGTAATGAGTCTAGTAATTGTCGTTCTATCGATCATATCTGCATAATATGGTTAATAATATGAGTTAGATTGATAATAGTGAGTGTAATAAGTATAGTTATTGTCGCTCTATCGATCATATAAGCGTAATATGGCTAATAATATGAGTTAGATTGATAATAGTGAGTGTAATAAGTATAGTTATTGTCGCTCTATCGATCATATAAGCGTAATATGGCTAATAATATGAGTTAGATTGATAATAATAAGAGTAACATGTATAGTAATTGTCGTTCTATCGATCATATCTGCATAATATGGTTAATAATATGAGTTAGATTGATAATAGTGAGTGTAATAAGTATAGTCATTGTCGCTCTATCGATCATATAAGCATAATATGGCTAATAATATGAGTTAGATAGATAATAATAAGAGTAATGAGTATAGTTATTGTCGTTCTATCGATCATATCTGCATAATATGGTTAATAATATGAGTTTGATTGATAACAGTGAGTGTAATAAGTATAGTAATTGTCGTTCTATCGGTCATATGACCATAATATGGCTAATAATATGAGTTAGAATGATAATAATAAGAGTAATAAGTATAGTAATTGACGTTCTATCGATCATATAAGCATAATGTGGCTAATAATATGAGTTAGATTGATAATAATAAGAGTAATGAGTATAGTAATTGTCGTTCTATCGATCATATCTGCATAATATGGTTAATAATATGAGTTAGACTGATAATAGTGAGTGTAATAAGTATAGTAATTGTCGCTCTATCGATCATATAAGCATAATATGGTTAATAATATGAGTTAGATTTATAATAGTGAGTGTAATAAGTATAGTTATTGTCGCTCTATCGATCATATAAGCGTAATATGGCTAATAATATGAGTTAGATTGATAATAATAAGAGTAACATGTATAGTAATTGTCGTTCTATCGATCATATAAGCATAATATGGCTAATAATATGAGTTAGATTGATAATAGTGAGTGTAATAAGTTTAGTAAATGTCGTTCTATCGATCATATAAGCATAATATAGCAATAATATGAGTTACATTGATAATAATAAGAGTAATAAGTATAGTAATTGTCGTTCTATCGATCATATCTGCATAATATGGTTAATAATATGAGTTAGATTGATAATAGTGAGTGTAATAAGTATAGTTATTGTCGCTCTATCGATCATATAAGCGTAATATGGCTAATAATATGAGTTAGATTGATAATAATAAGAGTAACATGTATAGTAATTGTCGTTCTATCGATCATATAGGCATAATATGGCTAATAATATGAGTTAGATTGATAATAATGAGAGTAACATGTATAGTAATTGTCGTTCTATCGATCATATAAGCATAATATGGCTAATAATATGAGTTAGATTGATAATAGTGAGTGTAATAAGTATAGTAATTGTCGTTCTATCGATCATATAAGCAGAATATGGCTAATAATATGAGTTAGATTGATAATAGTAAGAGTAATGAGTATAGCAATTGTTGTACTATCGATCATATAAGCATAATGTGGCTAATAATATGAGTTAGATTGATAATAATAAGATTAATGAGTATAGTAATTGTCGTTCTATCGATCATATCTGCATAATATGGTTAATAATATGAGTTAGATTGATAATAGTGAGTGTAATAAGTATAGTCATTGTCGCTCTATCGATCATATAAGCATAATATGGCTAATAATATGAGTTAGATAGATAATAATAAGAGTAATGAGTATAGTTATTGTCGTTCTATCGATCATATCTGCATAATATGGTTAATAATATGAGTTAGATTGATAATAGTGAGTGTAATAAGTATAGTAATTGTCGCTCTATCGACCATATAAGCATAATATGGCTAATAATATGAGTTACGTTGATAATAATAAGAGTAATGAGTATAGTAATTGTCGTTCTATCGATCATATAAGCATAATATGGCTAATAATATGAGTTAGATTGATAATAATAACAGTAATGAGTATAGTAATTGTCGTCCTATCGATCATATCTGCATAATATGGTTAATAATATGAGTTAGATTGATAATAGTGAGTGTAATAAGTATAGTCATTGTCGCTCTATCGATCATATAAGCATAATATGGCTAATAATATGAGTTAGATAGATAATAATAAGAGTAATGAGTATAGTTATTGTCGTTCTATCGATCATATCTGCATAATATGGTTAATAATATGAGTTAGATTGATAATAGTGAGTGTAATAAGTATAGTAATTGTCGTTCTATCGGTCATATGACCATAATATGGCTAATAATATGGGTTAGAATGATAATAATAAGAGTAATAAGTATAGTAATTGACGTTCTATCGATCATATAAGCATAATGTGGCTAATAATATGAGTTAGATTGATAATAATAAGAGTAATGAGTATAGTAATTGTCGTTCTATCGATCATATCTGCATAATATGGTTAATAATATGAGTTAGATTGATAATAGTGAGTGTAATAAGTATGGTAATTGTCGTTCTATCGGTCATATGACCATAATATGGCTAATAATATGAGTTAGATTGATAATAATAAGAGTAATGAGTATAGTAATTGTCGTTCTATCGATCATATCTGCATAATATGGTTAATAATATGAGTTAGATTGATAATAGTGAGTGTAATAAGTATAGTAATTGTCGCTCTATCGACCATATAAGCATAATATGGCTAATAATATGAGTTACGTTGATAATAATAAGAGTAATGAGTATAGTATTTGTCGTTCTATCGATCATATAAGCATAATATGGCTAATAATATGAGTTAGATTGATAATAATAACAGTAATGAGTATAGTAATTGTCGTCCTATCGATCATATAAGCATAATATGGCTAATAATATGAGTTAGATTGATAATAATAAGAGTAATGAGTATAGTAATTGTCGTTCTATCGATCATATCTGCATAATATGGTTAATAATATGAGTTAGATTGATAATAGTGAGTGTAATAAGTATAGTCATTGTCGTTCTATCGATCATATAAGCATAATATGGCTAATAATATGAGTTAGATAGATAATAATAAGAGTAATGAGTATAGTTATTGTCGTTCTATCGATCATATCTGCATAATATGGTTAATAATATGAGCTAGATTGATAATAGTGAGTGTAATAAGTATAGTAATTGTCGTTCTATCGGTCATATGACCATAATATGGCTAATAATATGAGTTAGAATGATAATAATAAGTGTGATAAGTATAGTAATTGACGTTCTATCGATCATATAAGCATAATGTGGCTAATAATATGAGTTAGATTGATAATAATAAGAGTAATGAGTATAGTAATTGTCGTTCTATCGATCATATCTGCATAATATGGTTAATAATATTAGTTAGATTGATAATAGTGAGTGTAATAAGTATAGTAATTGTCGCTCTATCGACCATATAAGCATAATATGGCTAATAATATGAGTTACGTTGATAATAATAAGAGTAATGAGTATAGTAATTGTCGTTCTATCGATCATATAAGCATAATATGGCTAATAATATGAGTTAGATTGATAATAATAACAGTAATGAGTATAGAAATTGTCGTCCTATCGATCATATCTGCATAATATGGTTAATAATATGAGTTAGATTGATAATAGTGAGTGTAATAAGTATAGTCATTGTGGCTCTATCGATCATATAAGCATAATATGGCTAATAATATGAGTTAGATAGATAATAATAAGAGTAATGAGTATAGTTATTGTCGTTCTATCGATCATATCTGCATAATATGGTTAATAATATGAGTTAGATTGATAATAGTGAGTGTAATAAGTATAGTAATTGTCGTTCTATCGGTCATATGACCATAATATGGCTAATAATATGAGTTAGATTGATAATAATAAGAGTAATCAGTATAGTAATTGTCGTTCTATCGATCATATCTGCATAATATGGTTAATAATATGAGTTAGATTGATAATAGTGAGTGTAATAAGTATAGTCATTGTCGCTCTATCGATCATATAAGCATAATATGGCTAATAATATGAGTTAGATAGATAATAATAAGAGTAACATGTATAGTAATTGTCGTTCTATCGGTCATATGACCATAATATGGCTAATAATATGAGTTAGAATGATAATAATAAGAGTAATAAGTATAGTAATTGAGGTTCTATCGATCATATAAGCATAATGTGGCTAATAATATGAGTTAGATTGATAATAATAAGAGTAATGAGTCTAGTAATTGTCGTTCTATCGATCATATCTGCATAATATGGTTAATAATATGAGTTAGATTGATAATAGTGAGTGTAATAAGTATAGTTATTGTCGCTCTATCGATCATATAAGCGTAATATGGCTAATAATATGAGTTAGATTGATAATAATAAGAGTAACATGTATAGTAATTGTCGTTCTATCGATCATATAAGCATAATATGGCTAATAATATGAGTTAGATTGATAATAGTGAGTGTAATAAGTTTAGTAAATGTCGTTCTATCGATCATATAAGCATAATATAGCAATAATATGAGTTACATTGATAATAATAAGAGTAATAAGTATAGTAATTGTCGTTCTATCGATCATATCTGCATAATATGGGTAATAATATGAGTTAGATTGATAATAGTGAGTGTAATATGTATAGTTATTGTCGCTCTATCGATCATATAAGCGTAATATGGCTAATAATATGAGTTATGTTGATAATAATGAGAGTAACACGTATAGTAATTGTCGTTCTATCGATCATATAAGCATAATATGGCTAATAATATGAGTTAGATTGATAATAGTGAGTGTAATAAGTATAGTAATTGTCGTTCTATCGATCATATAAGCAGAATATGGCTAATAATATGAGTTAGATTGATAATAGTAAGAGTAATGAGTATAGCAATTGTCGTACTATCGATCATATAAGCATAATGTGGCTAATAATATGAGTTAGATTGATAATAATAAGATTAATGAGTATAGTAATTGTCGTTCTATCGATCATATCTGCATAATATGGTTAATAATATGAGTTAGATTGATAATAGTGAGTGTAATAAGTATAGTCATTGTCGCTCTATCGATCATATAAGCATAATATGGCTAATAATATGAGTTAGATAGATAATAATAAGAGTAATGAGTATAGTTATTGTCGTTCTATCGATCATATCTGCATAATATGGTTAATAATATGAGTTAGATTGATAATAGTGAGTGTAATAAGTATAGTAATTGACGTTCTATCGATCATATAAGCATAATGTGGCTAATAATATGAGTTAGATTGATAATAATAAGAGTAATGAGTATAGTAATTGTCGTTCTATCGATCATATCTGCATAATATGGTTAATAATATGAGTTAGATTGATAATAGTGAGTGTAATAAGTATAGTAATTGTCGCTCTATCGATCATATAAGCATAATATGGCTAATAATATGAGTTAGATTGATAATAATAAGAGTAATAAGTATAATAGTTGTCGTTCTATCGATCATATAAGCATAATATGGTTAATAATATGAGTTAGATTGACAATAGTGAGTGTAATAAGTATAGTAATTGTCGTTCTATCGATCATATAAGCAGAATATGGCTAATAATATGAGTTAGATTGATAATAGTAAGAGTAATGAGTATAGCAATTTTCGTACTATCGATCATATAAGCATAGTGTGGCTAATAATATGAGTTAGATTGATAATAATAAAAGTAATGAGTATAGAAATTGTCGTTCTATCGATCATATCTGCATAATATGGTTAATAATATGAGTTAGATTGATAATAGTGAGTGTAATAAGTATAGTCATTGTCGCTCTATCGATCATATAAGCATAATATGGCTAATAATATGAGTTAGATAGATAATAATAAGAGTAATGAGTATAGTTATTGTCGTTCTATCGATCATATCTGCATAATATGGTTAATAATATGAGGTAGATTGATAGTAGTGAGTGTAATAAGTATAGTAATTGTCGTTCTATCGGTCATATGACCATAATATGGCTAATAATATGAGTTAGAATGATAATAATAAGAGTAATAAGTATAGTAATTGACGTTCTATCGATCATATAAGCATAATGTGGCTAATAATATGAGTTAGATTGATAATAATAAGAGTAATGAGTCTAGTAATTGTCGTTCTATCGATCATATCTGCATAATATGGTTAATAATATGAGTTAGATTGATAATAGTGAGTGTAATAAGTATAGTTATTGTCGCTCTATCGATCATATAAGCGTAATATGGCTAATAATATGAGTTAGATTGATAATAATAAGAGTAACATGTATAGTAATTGTCGTTCTATCGATCATATAAGCATAATATGGCTAATAATATGAGTTAGATTGATAATAGTGAGTGTAATGAGTTTAGTAAATGTCGTTCTATCGATCATATAAGCATAATATAGCAATAATATGAGTTACATTGATAATAATAAGAGTAATAAGTATAGTAATTGTCGTTCTATCGATCATATCTGCATAATATGGTTAATAATATGAGTTAGATTGATAATAGTGAGTGTAATATGTATAGTTATTGTCGCTCTATCGATCATATAAGCGTAATATGGCTAATAATATGAGTTATGTTGATAATAATGAGAGTAACATGTATAGTAATTGTCGTTCTATCGATCATATAAGCATAATATGGCTAATAATATGAGTTAGATTGATAATAGTGAGTGTAATAAGTATAGTAATTGTCGTTCTATCGATCATATAAGCAGAATATGGCTAATAATATGAGTTAGATTGATAATAGCAAGAGTAATGAGTATAGCAATTGTCGTACTATTGATCATATAAGCATAATGTGGCTAATAATATGAGTTAGATTGATAATAATAAGATTAATGAGTATAGTAATTGTCGTTCTATCGATCATATCTGCATAATATGGTTAATAATATGAGTTAGATTGATAATAGTGAGTGTAATAAGTATAGTCATTGTCGCTCTATCGATCATATAAGCATAATATGGCTAATAATATGAGTTAGATAGATAATAATAAGAGTAATGAGTATAGTTATTGTCGTTCTATCGATCATATCTGCATAATATGGTTAATAATATGAGTTAGATTGATAATAGTGAGTGTAATAAGTATAGTAATTGTCGTTCTATCGGTCATATGACCATAATATGGCTAATAATATGAGTTAGAATGATAATAATAAGAGTAATAAGTATAGTAATTGACGTTCTATCGATCATATAAGCATAATGTGGCTAATAATATGAGTTAGATTGATAATAATAAGAGTAATGAGTATAGTAATTGTCGTTCTATCGATCATATCTGCATAATATGGTTAATAATATGAGTTAGATTGATAATAGTGAGTGTAATAAGTATAGTATTTGTCGCTCTATCGATCATATAAGCATAATATGGCTAATAATATGAGTTAGATTGATAATAATAAGAGTAATAAGTATAGTAATTGTCGTTCTATCGATCATATAAGCATAATATGGCTAATAATATGAGTTAGATTGACAATAGTGAGTGTAATAAGTATAGTAATTGTCGTTCTATCGATCATATAAGCAGAATATGGCTAATAATATGAGTTAGATTGATAATAGTAAGAGTAATGAGTATAGCAATTGTCGTACTATCGATCATATAAGCATAGTGTGGCTAATAATATGAGTTAGATTGATAATAATAAGAGTAATGAGTATAGAAATTGTCGTTCTATCGATCATATCTGCATAATATGGTTAATAATATGAGTTAGATTGATAATAGTGAGTGTAATAAGTATAGTCATTGTCGCTCTATCGATCATATAAGCATAATATGGCTAATAATATGAGTTAGATAGATAATAATAAGAGTAATGAGTATAGTTATTGTCGTTCTATCGATCATATCTGCATAATATGGTTAATAATATGAGTTAGATTGATAATAGTGAGTGTAATAAGTATAGTAATTGTCGTTCTATCGGTCATATGACCATAATCTGGCTAATAATATGAGTTAGAATGATAATAATAAGAGTAATAAGTATAGTAATTGACGTTCTATCGATCATATAAGCATAATGTGGCTAATAATATGAGTTAGATTGATAATAATAAGAGTAATGAGTATAGTAATTGTCGTTCTATCGATCATATCTGCATAATATGGTTAATAATATGAGTTAGACTGATAATAGTGAGTGTAATAAGTATAGTAATTGTCGCTCTATCGATCATATAAGCATAATATGGCTAATAATATGAGTTAGATTGATAATAATAAGAGTAATAAGTATAGTAATTGTCGTTCTATCGATCATATAAGCATAATATGGCTAATAATATGAGTTAGATTGACAATAGTGAGTGTAATAAGTATAGTAATTGTCGTTCTATCGATCATATAAGCAGAATATGGCTAATAATATGAGTTAGATTGATAATAGTAAGAGTAATGAGTATAGTAATTGTCGTACTATCGATCATATAAGCATAATGTGGCTAATAATATTAGTTAGATTGATAATAATAAGAGTAATGAGTATAGTAATTGTCGTTCTATCGATCATAACTGCATAATATGGTTAATAATATGAGTTAGATTGATAATAGTGAGTGTAATAAGTATAGTCATTGTCGCTCTATCGATCATATAAGCATAATATGGCTAATAATATGAGTTAGATAGATAATAATAAGAGTAATGAGTATAGTTATTGTCGTTCTATCGATCATATCTGCATAATATGGTTAATAATATGAGTTAGATTGATAATAGTGAGTGTAATAAGTATAGTAATTGTCGTTCTATCGGTCATATGACCATAATATGGCTAATAATATGAGTTAGATTGATAATAATAAGAGTAATGAGTATAGTAATTGTCGTTCTATCGATCATATCTGCATAATATGGTTAATAATATGAGTTAGATTGATAATAGTGAGTGTAATAAGTATAGTAATTGTCGCTCTATCGATCATATAAGCATAATATGGCTAATAATATGAGTTACGTTGATAATAATAAGAGTAATGAGTATAGTAATTGTCGTTCTATCGATCATATAAGCATAATATGGCTAATAATATGAGTTAGATTGATAATAATAACAGTAATGAGTATAGTAATTGTCGTCCTATCGATCATATTAGCATAATATGGCTAATAATATGAGTTAGATTGATAATAATAAGAGTAATATGTATAGTAATTGTCGTTCTATCGATCATATAAGCATAATATGGCTAATAATATGAGAGAGATTGATAATAGTGAGTGTAATAAGTATAGTAATTGTCGTTCTATCGATCATATAAGCAGAATATGGCTAATAATATGAGTTAGATTGATAATAGTAAGAGTAATGAGTATAGCAATTGTCGTACTATCGATCATATAAGCATAGTGTGGCTAATAATATGAGTTAGATTGATAATAATAAGAGTAATGAGTATAGTAATTGTCGTTCTATCGATCATATCTGCATAATATGGTTAATAATATGAGTTAGATTGATAATAGTGAGTGTAATAAGTATAGTCATTGTCGCTCTATCGATCATATAAGCATAATATGGCTAATAATATGAGTTAGATAGATAATAATAAGAGTAATGAGTATAGTTATTGTCGTTCTATCGATCATATCTGCATAATATGGTTAATAATATGAGTTAGATTGATAACAGTGAGTGTAATAAGTATAGTAATTGTCGTTCTATCGGTCATATGACCATAATATGGCTAATAATATGAGTTAGAATGATAATAATAAGAGTAATAAGTATAGTAATTGACGTTCTATCGATCATATAAGCATAATGTGGCTAATAATATGAGTTAGATTGATAATAATAAGAGTAATGAGTATAGTAATTGTCGTTCTATCGATCATATCTGCATAATATGGTTAATAATATGAGTTAGACTGATAATAGTGAGTGTAATAAGTATAGTAATTGTCGCTCTATCGATCATATAAGCATAATATGGTTAATAATATAAGTTAGATTTATAATAGTGAGTGTAATAAGTATAGTTATTGTCGCTCTATCGATCATATAAGCGTAATATGGCTAATAATATGAGTTAGATTGATAATAATAAGAGTAACATGTATAGTAATTGTCGTTCTATCGATCATATAAGCATAATATGGCTAATAATATGAGTTAGATTGATAATAGTGAGTGTAATAAGTTTAGTAAATGTCGTTCTATCGATCATATAAGCATAATATAGCAATAATATGAGTTACATTGATAATAATAAGAGTAATAAGTATAGTAATTGTCGTTCTATCGATCATATCTGCATAATATGGTTAATAATATGAGTTAGATTGATAATAGTGAGTGTAATAAGTATAGTTATTGTCGCTCTATCGATCATATAAGCGTAATATGGCTAATAATATGAGTTAGATTGATAATAATAAGAGTAACATGTATAGTAATTGTCGTTCTATCGATCATATAGGCATAATATGGCTAATAATATGAGTTAGATTGATAATAATGAGAGTAACATGTATAGTAATTGTCGTTCTATCGATCATATAAGCATAATATGGCTAATAATATGAGTTAGATTGATAATAGTGAGTGTAATAAGTATAGTAATTGTCGTTCTATCGATCATATAAGCAGAATATGGCTAATAATATGAGTTAGATTGATAATAGTAAGAGTAATGAGTATAGCAATTGTTGTACTATCGATCATATAAGCATAATGTGGCTAATAATATGAGTTAGATTGATAATAATAAGATTAATGAGTATAGTAATTGTCGTTCTATCGATCATATCTGCATAATATGGTTAATAATATGAGTTAGATTGATAATAGTGAGTGTAATAAGTATAGTCATTGTCGCTCTATCGATCATATAAGCATAATATGGCTAATAATATGAGTTAGATAGATAATAATAAGAGTAATGAGTATAGTTATTGTCGTTCTATCGATCATATCTGCATAATATGGTTAATAATATGAGTTAGATTGATAATAGTGAGTGTAATAAGTATAGTAATTGTCGTTCTATCGGTCATATGACCATAATATGGCTAATAATAATTGTTAGATTGACAATAGTGAGTGTAATAAGTATAGTAATTGTCGTTCTATCGATCATATAAGCAGAATATGGCTAATAATATGAGTTAGATTGATAATAGTAAGAGTAATGAGTATAGTAATTGTCGTACTATCGATCATATAAGCATAATGTGGCTAATAATATGAGTTAGATTGATAATAATAAGAGTAATGAGTATAGTATTTGTCGTTCTATCGATCATATCTGCATAATATGGTTAATAATATGAGTTAGATTGATAATAGTGAGTGTAATAAGTATAGTCATTGTCGCTCTATCGATCATATAAGCATAATATGGCTAATAATATGAGTTAGATAGATAATAATAAGAGTAATGAGTATAGTTATTGTCGTTCTATCGATCATATCTGCATAATATGGTTAATAATATGAGTTAGATTGATAATAGTGAGTGTAATAAGTATAGTAATTGTCGTTCTATCGGTCATATGACCATAATATGGCTAATAATATGAGTTAGAATGATAATAATAAGAGTAGTAAGTATAGTAATTGTCGTTCTATCGATCATATCTGCATAATATGGTTAATAATATGAGTTAGATTGATAATAGTGAGTGTAATAAGTATAGTTATTGTCGCTCTATCGATCATATAAGCGTAATATGGCTAATAATATGAGTTAGATTGATAATAATAAGAGTAACATGTATAGTAATTGTCGTGCTATCGATCATATAAGCATAATATGGCTAATAATATGAGTTAGATTGATAATAGTGTGTGTAATAAGTTTAGTAAATGTCGTTCTATCGATCATATAAGCATAATATAGCAATAATATGAGTTACATTGATAATAATAAGAGTAATAAGTATAGTAATTGTCGTTCTATCGATCATATAAGCATAATATGGCTAATAATATGAGTTAGATTGACAATAGTGAGTGTAATAAGTATAGTAATTGTCGTTCTATCGAACATATAAGCAGAATATGGCTAATAATATGAGTTAGATTGATAATAGTAAGAGTAATGAGTATAGTAATTGTCGTACTATCGATCATATAAGCATAATGTGGCTAATAATATGAGTTAGATTGATAATAGTGAGTGTAATAAGTATAGTTATTGTCGCTCTATCGATCATATAAGCGTAATATGGCTAATAATATGAGTTAGATTGATAATAATAAGAGTAACATGTATAGTAATTGTCGTTCTATCGATCATATCTGCATAATATGGTTAATAATATGAGTTAGATTGATAATAGTGAGTGTAATAAGTATAGTCATTGTCGCTCTATCGATCATATAAGCATAATATGGCTAATAATATGAGTTAGATAGATAATAATAAGAGTAATGAGTATAGTTATTGTCGGTCTATCGATCATATCTGCATAATATGGTTAATAATATGAGTTAGATTGATAATAGTGAGTGTAATAAGTATAGTAATTGTCGTTCTATCGGTCATATGACCATAATATGGCTAATAATATGGGTTAGAATGATAATAATAAGAGTAATAAGTGTAGTAATTGACGTTCTATCGATCATATAAGCATAATGTGGCTAATAATATGAGTTAGATTGATAATAATAAGAGTAATGAGTATAGTAATTGTCGTTCTATCGATCATATCTGCATAATATGGTTAATAATATGAGTTAGATTGATAATAGTGAGTGTAATAAGTATAGTAATTGTCGTTCTATCGGTCATATGACCATAATATGGCTAATAAAATGAGTTAGATTGATAATAATAAGAGTAATGAGTATAGTAATTGTCGTTCTATCGATCATATCTGCATAATATGGTTAATAATATGAGTTAGATTGATAATAGTGAGTGTAATAAGTATAGTAGTTGTCGCTCTATCGACCATATAAGCATAATATGGCTAATAATATGAGTTACGTTGATAATAATAAGAGTAATGAGTATAGTAATTGTCGTTCTATCGATCATATAAGCATAATATGGTTAATAATATGAGTTAGATTGATAATAGTGAGTGTAATAAGTATAGTAATTGTCGGTCTATCGGTCATATGACCATAATATGGCTAATAATATGGGTTAGAATGATAATAATAAGAGTAATAAGTATAGTAATTGACGTTCTATCGATCATATAAGCATAATGTGGCTAATAATATGAGTTAGATTGATAATAATAAGAGTAATGAGTATAGTAATTGTCGTTCTATCGATCATATCTGCATAATATGGTTAATAATATGAGTTAGATTGATAATAGTGAGTGTAATAAGTTTGGTAATTGTCGTTCTATCGGTCATATGACCATAATATGGCTAATAATATGAGTTAGATTGATAATAATAAGAGTAATGAGTATAGTAATTGTCGTTCTATCGATCATATCTGCATAATATGGTTAATAATATGAGTTAGATTGATAATAGTGAGAGTAATAAGTATAGTAATTGTCGCTCTATCGACCATATAAGCATAATATGGCTAATAATATGAGTTACGTTGATAATAATAAGAGTAATGAGTATAGTAATTGTCGTTCTATCGATCATATAAGCATAATATGGCTAATAATATGAGTTAGATTGATAATAATAACAGTAATGAGTATAGTAATTGTCGTCCTATCGATCATATAAGCATAATATGGCTAATAATATGAGTTAGATTGATAATAATAAGAGTAATGAGTATAGTAATTGTCGTTCTATCGATCATATCTGCATAATATGGTTAATAATATGAGTTAGATTGATAATAGTGAGTGTAATAAGTATAGTCATTGTCGCTCTATCGATCATATAAGCATAATATGGCTAATAATATGAGTTAGATTGATAATAGTGAGTGTAATAAGTATAGTAATTGTCGTTCTATCGGTCATATGACCATAATATGGCTAATAATATGGGTTAGAATGATAATAATAAGAGTAATAAGTATAGTAATTGACGTTCTATCGATCATATAAGCATAATATGGCTAATAATATGAGTTAGATTGACAATAGTGAGTGTAATAAGTATAGTAATTGTCGTTCTATCGAACATATAAGCAGAATATGGCTAATAATATGAGTTAGATTGATAATAGTAAGAGTAATGAGTATAGTAATTGTCGTACTATCGATCATATAAGCATAATGTGGCTAATAATATGAGTTAGATTGATAATAGTGAGTGTAATAAGTATAGTTATTGTCGCTCTATCGATCATATAAGCGTAATATGGCTAATAATATGAGTTAGATTGATAATAATAAGAGTAACATGTATAGTAATTGTCGTTCTATCGATCATATCTGCATAATATGGTTAATAATATGAGTTAGATTGATAATAGTGAGTGTAATAAGTATAGTCATTGTCGCTCTATCGATCATATAAGCATAATATGGCTAATAATATGAGTTAGATAGATAATAATAAGAGTAATGAGTATAGTTATTGTCGGTCTATCGATCATATCTGCATAATATGGTTAATAATATGAGTTAGATTGATAATAGTGAGTGTAATAAGTATAGTAATTGTCGTTCTATCGGTCATATGACCATAATATGGCTAATAATATGGGTTAGAATGATAATAATAAGAGTAATAAGTATAGTAATTGACGTTCTATCGATCATATAAGCATAATGTGGCTAATAATATGAGTTAGATTGATAATAATAAGAGTAATGAGTATAGTAATTGTCGTTCTATCGATCATATCTGCATAATATGGTTAATAATATGAGTTAGATTGATAATAGTGAGTGTAATAAGTATAGTAATTGTCGTTCTATCGGTCATATGACCATAATATGGCTAATAAAATGAGTTAGATTGATAATAATAAGAGTAATGAGTATAGTAATTGTCGTTCTATCGATCATATCTGCATAATATGGTTAATAATATGAGTTAGATTGATAATAGTGAGTGTAATAAGTATAGTAGTTGTCGCTCTATCGACCATATAAGCATAATATGGCTAATAATATGAGTTACGTTGATAATAATAAGAGTAATGAGTATAGTAATTGTCGTTCTATCGATCATATAAGCATAATATGGTTAATAATATGAGTTAGATTGATAATAGTGAGTGTAATAAGTATAGTAATTGTCGGTCTATCGGTCATATGACCATAATATGGCTAATAATATGGGTTAGAATGATAATAATAAGAGTAATAAGTATAGTAATTGACGTTCTATCGATCATATAAGCATAATGTGGCTAATAATATGAGTTAGATTGATAATAATAAGAGTAATGAGTATAGTAATTGTCGTTCTATCGATCATATCTGCATAATATGGTTAATAATATGAGTTAGATTGATAATAGTGAGTGTAATAAGTTTGGTAATTGTCGTTCTATCGGTCATATGACCATAATATGGCTAATAATATGAGTTAGATTGATAATAATAAGAGTAATGAGTATAGTAATTGTCGTTCTATCGATCATATCTGCATAATATGGTTAATAATATGAGTTAGATTGATAATAGTGAGAGTAATAAGTATAGTAATTGTCGCTCTATCGACCATATAAGCATAATATGGCTAATAATATGAGTTACGTTGATAATAATAAGAGTAATGAGTATAGTAATTGTCGTTCTATCGATCATATAAGCATAATATGGCTAATAATATGAGTTAGATTGATAATAATAACAGTAATGAGTATAGTAATTGTCGTCCTATCGATCATATAAGCATAATATGGCTAATAATATGAGTTAGATTGATAATAATAAGAGTAATGAGTATAGTAATTGTCGTTCTATCGATCATATCTGCATAATATGGTTAATAATATGAGTTAGATTGATAATAGTGAGTGTAATAAGTATAGTCATTGTCGCTCTATCGATCATATAAGCATAATATGGCTAATAATATGAGTTAGATAGATAATAATAAGAGTAATGAGTATAGTTATTGTCGTTCTATCGATCATATCTGCATAATATGGTTAATAATATGAGCTAGATTGATAATAGTGAGTGTAATAAGTATAGTAATTGTCGTTCTATCGGTCATATGACCATAATATGGCTAATAATATGAGTTAGAATGATAATAATAAGAGTGATAAGTATAGTAATTGACGTTCTATCGATCATATAAGCATAATGTGGCTAATAATATGAGTTAGATTGATAATAATAAGAGTAATGAGTATAGTAATTGTCGTTCTATCGATCATATCTGCATAATATGGTTAATAATATGAGTTAGATTGATAATAGTGAGTGTAATAAGTATAGTAATTGTCGCTCTATCGACCATATAAGCATAATATGGCTAATAATATGAGTTACGTTGATAATAATAAGAGTAATGAGTATAGTAATTGTCGTTCTATCGATCATATAAGCATAATATGGCTAATAATATGAGTTAGATTGATAATAAAAACAGTAATGAGTATAGTAATTGTCGTCCTATCGATCATATAAGCATAATATGGCTAATAATATGAGTTAGATTGATAATGATAAGAGTAATGAGTATAGTAATTGTCGTTCTATCGATCATATCTGCATAATATGGTTAATAATATGAGTTAGATTGATAATAGTGAGTGTAATAAGTATAGTAATTGTCGTTCTATCGGTCATATGACCATAATATGGCTAATAATATGGGTTAGAATGATAATAATAAGAGTAATAAGTATAGTAATTGACGTTCCATCGATCATATAAGCATAATGTGGCTAATAATATGAGTTAGATTGATAATAGTGAGTGTAATAAGTATAGTACTTGTCGTTCTATCGATCATATAAGCAGAATATGGCTAATAATATGAGTTAGATTGATAATAGTAAGAGTAATGAGTATAGCAATTGTCGTACTATCGATCATATAAGCATAATGTGGCTAATAATATGTGTTAGATTGATAATAATAAGATTAATGAGTATAGTAATTGTCGTTCTATCGATCATATCTGCATAATATGGTTAATAATATGAGTTAGATTGATAATAGTGAGTGTAATAAGTATAGTCATTGTCGCTCTACCGATCATATAAGCATAATATGACTAATAATATGAGTTAGATAGATAATAATAAGAGTAATGAGTATAGTTATTGTCGTTCTATCGATCATATCTGCATAATATGGTTAATAATATGAGTTAGATTGATAATAGTGAGTGTAATAAGTATAGTAATTGTCGTTCTATCGGTCATATGACCATAATATGTCTAACAATATGAGTTAGATTGATAATAATAAGAGTAATAAGTATAGTAATTGACGTTCTATCGATCATATAAGCATAATGTGGCTAATAATATGAGTTAGATTGATAATAATAAGAGTAATGAGTATAGTAATTGTCGTTCTGTCGATCATATCTGCATAATATGGTTAATAATATGAGTTAGATTGATAATAGTGAGTGTAATAAGTATAGTAATTGTCGTTCTATCGATCATATAAGCATAATATGGCTAATAATATGAGTTAGATTGATAATAGTGAGTGTAATAAGTATAGTTATTGTCGCTCTATCGATCATATAAGCGTAATATGGCTAATAATATGAGTTAGATTGATAATAATGAGAGTAACATGTATAGTAATTGTCGTTCTATCGATCATATAAGCATAATATGGCTAATAATATGAGTTAGATTGATAATAGTGAGTGTAATAAGTATAGTAATTGTCGTTCTATCGATCATATAAGCAGAATATGGCTAATAATATGAGTTAGATTGATAATAGTAAGAGTAATGAGTATAGCAATTGTCGTACTATCGATCATATAAGCATAATGTGGCTAATAATATGAGTTAGATTGATAATAATAAGATTAATGAGTATAGTAATTGTCGTTCTATCGATCATATCTGCATAATATGGTTAATAATATGAGTTAGATTGATAATAGTGAGTGTAATAAGTATAGTCATTGTCGCTCTACCGATCATATAAGCGTAATATGACTAATAATATGAGTTAGATAGATAATAATAAGAGTAATGAGTATAGTTATTGTAGTTCTATCGATGATATCTGCATAATATGGTTAATAATATGAGTTAGATTGATAATAGTGAGTGTAATAAGTATAGTAATTGTCGTTCTATCGGTCATATGACCATAATATGGCTAATAATATGAGTTAGAATGATAATAATAAGAGTAATAAGTATAGTAATTGACGTTCTATCGATCATATAAGCATAATGTGGCTAATAATATGAGTTAGATTGATAATAATAAGAGTAATGAGTATAGTAATTGTCGTTCTGTCGATCATATCTGCATAATATGGTTAATAATATGAGTTAGATTGATAATAGTGAGTGTAATGAGTATAGTTATTGTCGTTCTATCGATCATGTAAGCATAATGTGGCTAATAATATGAGTTAGATTGATAATAATAAGAGTAATGAGTATAGTAATTGTCGTTCTATCGATCATATCTGCATAATATGGTTAATAATATGAGTTAGATTGATAATAGTGAGTGTAATAAGTATAGTAATTGTCGCTCTATCGATCATATAAGCATAATATGGCTAATAATATGAGTTACGTTGATAATAATAAGAATAATGAGTCTAGTAATTGTCGTTCTATCGATCATATCTGCATAATATGGTTAATAATATGAGTTAGATTGATAATAATAACAGTAATGAGTATAGTAATTGTCGTCCGATCGATCATATAAGCATAATATGGCTAATAATATGAGTTAGATTGATAATAATAAGAGTAATGAGTATAGTAATTGTCGTTCTATCGATCATATCTGCATAATATGGTTAATAATATGAGTTAGATTGATAATAGTGAGTGTAATAAGTTTAGTAAATGTCGTTCTATCGATCATATAAGCATAATATAGCTAATAATATTAGTTACATTGATAATAATAAGAGTAATGAGTATAGTAATTGTCGTTATATCGATCATATCTGCATAATATGGTTAATAATATGAGTTAGATTGATAATAGTGAGTGTAATAAGTATAGTAATTGTCGCTCTATCGATCATATGAGCAGAATATGGCTAATAATATGAGTTAGATTGATAATAGTAAGAGTAATGAGTATAGCAATTGTCGTACTATCGATCATATAAGCATAATGTGGCTAATAATATGTGTTAGATTGATAATAATAAGATTAATGAGTATAGTAATTGTCGTTCTATCGATCATATCTGCATAATATGGTTAATAATATGAGTTAGATTGATAATAGTGAGTGTAATAAGTATAGTCATTGTCGCTCTACCGATCATATAAGCATAATATGACTAATAATATGAGTTAGATAGATAATAATAAGAGTAATGAGTATAGTTATTGTCGTTCTATCGATCATATCTGCATAATATGGTTAATAATATGAGTTAGATTGATAATAGTGAGTGTAATAAGTATAGTAATTGTCGTTCTATCGGTCATATGACCATAATATGGCTAATAATATGAGTTAGAATGATAATAATAAGAGTAATAAGTATAGTAATTGACGTTCTATCGATCATATAAGCATAATGTGGCTAATAATATGAGTTAGATTGATAATAATAAGAGTAATGAGTATAGTAATTGTCGTTCTGTCGATCATATCTGCATAATATGGTTAATAATATGAGTTAGATTGATAATAGTGAGTGTAATAAGTATAGTCATTGTCGCTCTATCGATCATATAAGCATAATATGGCTAATAATATGAGTTAGATAGATAATAATAAGAGTAATGAGTATAGTTATTGTCGTTCTATCGGTCATATCTGCATAATATGGTTAATAATATGAGTTAGATTGATAATAGTGAGTGTAATAAGTATAGTAATTGTCGCTCTATCGATCATATAAGCAGAATATGGCTAATAATATGAGTTAGATTGATAATAGTAAGAGTAATGAGTATAGCAATTGTCGTACTATCGATCATATAAGCATAATGTGGCTAAGAATATGAGTTAGATTGATAATAATAAGAGTAATGAGTATAGTAATTGTCGTTCTATCGATCATATCTGCATAATATGGTTAATAATATGAGTTAGATTGATAATAGTGAGTGTAATAAGTATAGTCATTGTCGCTCTATCGATCATATAAGCATAATATGGCTAATAATATGAGTTAGATAGATAATAATAAGAGTAATGAGTATAGTTATTGTCGTTCTATCGATCATATCTGCATAATATGGTTAATAATATGAGTTAGATTGATAATAGTGAGTGTAATAAGTATAGTCATTGTCGCTCTATCGATCATATAAGCATAATATGGCTAATAATATGAGTTAGATAGATAATAATAAGAGTAATGAGTATAGTTATTGTCGTTCTATCGATCATATCTGCATAATATGGTTAATAATATGAGTTAGATTGATAATAGTGAGTGTAATAAGTATAGTAATTGTCGTTCTATCGGTCATATGACCATAATATGGCTAATAATATGAGTTAGAATGATAATAATAAGAGTAATAAGTATAGTAATTGACGTTCTATCGATCATATAAGCATAATGTGGCTAATAATATGAGTTAGATTGATAATAATAAGAGTAATGAGTATAGTAATTGTCGTTCTATCGATCATATCTGCATAATATGGTTAATAATATGAGTTAGATTGATAATAGTGAGTGTAATAAGTATAGTAATTGTCGCTCTATCGATCATATAAGCATAATATGGCTAATAATATGAGTTAGATTGATAATAATAAGAGTAACATGTATAGTAATTGTCGTTCTATCGATCATATAAGCATAATATGGCTAATAATATGAGTTAGATTGATAATAGTGAGTGTAATAAGTATAGTTATTGTCGCTCTATCGATCATATAAGCGTAATATGGCTAATAATATGAGTTAGATTGATAATAATGAGAGTAACATGTATAGTAATTGTCGTTCTATCGATCATATAAGCATAATATGGCTAATAATATGAGTTAGATTGATAATAGTGAGTGTAATAAGTATAGTAATTGTCGTTCTATCGATCATATAAGCAGAATATGGCTAATAATATGAGTTAGATTGATAATAGTAAGAGTAATGAGTATAGCAATTGTCGTACTATCGATCATATAAGCATAATGTGGCTAATAATATGAGTTAGATTGATAATAATAAGATTAATGAGCATAGTAATTGTCGTTCTGTCGATCATATCTGCATAATATGGTTAATAATATGAGTTAGATTGATAATAGTGAGTGTAATAAGTATAGTCATTGTCGCTCTATCGATCATATAAGCATAATATGGCTAATAATATGAGTTAGATAGATAATAATAAGAGTAATGAGTATAGTTATTGTCGTTCTATCGATCATATCTGCATAATATGGTTAATAATATGAGTTAGATTGATAATAGTGAGTGTAATAAGTATAGTAATTGTCGTTCTATCGGTCATATGACCATAATATGGCTAATAATATGAGTTAGAATGATAATAATAAGAGTAATAGGTATAGTAATTGACGTTCTATCGATCATGTAAGCATAATGTGGCTAATAATATGAGTTAGATTGATAATAATAAGAGTAATGAGTATAGTAATTGTCGTTCTATCGATCATATCTGCATAATATGGTTAATAATATGAGTTAGATTGATAATAGTGAGTGTAATAAGTATAGTAATTGTCGCTCTATCGATCATATAAGCATAATATGGCTAATAATATGAGTTACGTTGTTAATAATAAGAATAATGAGTCTAGTAATTGTCGTTCTATCGATCATATCTGCATAATATGGTTAATAATATGAGTTAGATTGATAATAATAACAGTAATGAGTATAGTAATTGTCGTCCGATCGATCATATAAGCATAATATGGCTAATAATATGAGTTAGATTGATAATAATAAGAGTAATGAGTATAGTAATTGTCGTTCTATCGATCATATCTGCATAATATGGTTAATAATATGAGTTAGATTGATAATAGTGAGTGTAATAAGTTTAGTAAATGTCGTTCTATCGATCATATAAGCATAATATAGCTAATAATATTAGTTACATTGATAATAATAAGAGTAATGAGTAGAGTAATTGTCGTTATATCGATCATATAAGCATAATATGACTAATAATATGAGTTAGATTGATAATAATAACAGTAATGAGTATAGTAATTGTCGACCTATCGATCATATAAGCATAATATGGCTAATAATATGAGTTAGATTGATAATAGTGAGTGTAATAAGTATAGTAATTGTCGTTCTATCGGTCATATGACCATAATATGGCTAATAATATGAGTTAGAATGATAATAATAAGAGTAATAAGTATAGTAATTGACGTTCTATCGATCATATAAGCATAATGTGGCTAATAATATGAGTTAGATTGATAATAATAAGAGTAATGAGTATAGTAATTGTCGTTCTATCGATCATATCTGCATAATATGGTTAATAATATGAGTTAGATTGATAATAGTGAGTGTAATAAGTATAGTCATTGTCGCTCTATCGATCATATAAGCATAATATGGCTAATAATATGAGTTAGATAGATAATAATAAGAGTAATGAGTATAGTTATTGTCGTTCTATCGATCATATCTGCATAATATGGTTAATAATATGAGTTAGATTGATAATAGTGAGTGTAATAAGTATAGTAATTGTCGTTCTATCGGTCATATGACCATAATATGGCTAATAATATGAGTTAGAATGATAATAATAAGAGTAATAAGTATAGTAATTGACGTTCTATCGATCATATAAGCATAATGTGGCTAATAATATGAGTTAGATTGATAATAATAAGAGTAATGAGTATAGTAATTGTCGTTCTATCGATCATATCTGCATAATATGGTTAATAATATGAGTTAGATTGATAATAGTGAGTGTAATAAGTATAGTAATTGTCGCTCTATCGATCATATAAGCATAATATGGCT